>NC_135558.1:23767063-23859563 GCF_964340395.1 Glandiceps talaboti | reverse complement strand
TCTACTATCGATAATAACGTGTTACAGGTGGTGGAACTGGACGCTTTATATTACCACTGTAAACGGTTGAAACATGGATGGCAATAAGTTAAACTCGGCACACACAAAGCAATGGAATGCATACCGCAGCATCAAGGCAGTGCATGAAAATAGCAGGGGAGTATTTCCAAAACCCAAAGACCAAACGGTGGAAGGAAACGATATATTTGATGACGATACGATGACACTTTATTCGTCGGATTTCTCCCCAAAACATGTCAAACCTGTTATACCGAGGCCTTGCTCTGTGACTCGTCGTAACAACCCACATCCTTCACAGGTAAGAATTCTTTCAGATCGGTTTCAGCGTTTTAAATACGCAGCGAAATTACACTTCGGATAAACGTGTGTTTACAGTTTTACAGGGCGTTGCAAGGTCCGTACTCAATTACTAATCACTGTGAACTACTGGTAACGATAAGACGCAGGGTCAAAATTTCGCACCGATAAATTATGTTACTAGTTTAAAACATTTTCACCCTGTGTATGGTTTAGTATTCCTAGATGTACGTAATAATGGCAAATTAAAGTTAAATGACAATCCTGTCACTGGCTTTGTCAATATACTACAACATAGTTGAGTGTGGTGTTTTAAACCACAATAGCTCATTTACCACCCAGTGACTTTCACGCATAAGAAATACTTGAACATATGCAAAGAGGGATCCCGACAACATTCGAGCCAAGCGCCTTGCTTGGCTCACAATTCCAACTCACAGCCAATAAAACAGCTTATCACAGTGTACGTGACAGACTATAAAGACTCGCCTGAGTAGTTTATTTATTTATTTATTTATTTATTCATTTAATTTTTTTAACAGATTTAAAAACTATCACCGTCTCAGTATAACAATTAGATTTAGTCGATTCGACTCAACAAAATTGCCCACATTTTGCTATAGTACTTTAAATGATGCAATTATAAAATATTTACTGAGAGATTCCATTGCGTCAACCCTTCTGACACATCTGAAATATTGTTACTAGCCTAAAATTGCAATGTGATGAAGTGCATCGCGTTATTAACGATGCGATCTTCTGAATACAGGATAAAAGAACCGGAAATCCGATAGAGTACTGAACAAGAACCATGCATGCCAGTGTTTCACAACAGAAGTGCTTAGCAATGGCCATGACACCCCCACCCACATTGTAACGTCAAGTATACTTGACTAGTTTACAGAGAAGAGTCTGGCTTAGTCGCCTGTACACATTATATGAATCGAACCTGTAATTTAAAAACTATTTTATTTCGTTTGACAAGAGAAGGGTTCAACATATTATTAGCACAGTCTTTCTATCTATCACATAACTGTTTTGTTGCTAGAATCTGCGCGGAGAAGTTATGTGATTGAAAATGTTTATAGTTGAGTCTGTTTAATCAAATCATTCTATGCCAGTTACATCGTCATTTGGCAATGAGGTTGGCATAAGTCTGATTTCAACCCTTTCATTGAAAGTGAAGCCGTAAAAAATATAGCAGGCATTCAATGTCAATAATGATGTCAACGCATGTAACATCTCAACACATCAAATGGATTTTACAACATTGTGTTATCGATTGATACATTTCACATTGTAAAGATGTTACATGTTATTTCAAAAAGTCTATTAAATCAATTGGCATTGAAAAAAACATTACGGATCAAATTTTAAATGATCATTGAAACTCCTCATTTATTTGGGGCGAGATCAATAGTTCAACGTAGGATTAAAAAATCAGAATTCTTTTACTTGGGGTGGGGTGGGGTGGGAGTTGAGCCATTTTAGTTCTCATCCTGTTGATTTTACTTTTAATGGGTGTTTTGCCCCCCCCCCCTAAATACAACTATTTCTTTTGAAATGTTAAATTGAGAAATAGTAAATGCATGACGCTAAAGTATAGTAAAATGTCAACAAAATTAAAAGAACTATTTTTTACTCGATCACTACATACTGGCTTTGTAGTCATAGCACTACATACTACATACCGGCTTTGTAGTCATAGCACTACATACTACATACCGGCTTTGTAGTCATAGCACTACATACTACTACATACTGGCTTGGTATTCATAGCACTACATACTACTACATACTGGCTTTGTATTCATAGCACTACATACTACATACCGGCTTTGTAGTCATAGCACTACATACTACTACATACTGGCTTTGTATTCATAGCACTACATACTACATACCGGCTTTGTAGTCATAGCACTACATACTACTACATACTGGCTTGGTATTCATAGCACTACATACTACTACATACTGGCTTTGTATTCATAGTACTACATACTACTACATACTGGCTTGGTATTCATAGCACTACATACTACTACATACTGGCTTTGTATTCATAGTACTACGTGCTACTACTTACTGGCTTTGTATTCATAGTACTACATACTACTACATACTGATTTGAAATTGATTGTGCTTTCAAGTTTGGCCAATTTAGTTAGGGGGGGGGGTCTGAGGCCTAAGTATTGATCTTACCCCTCGGGGTATTGTAATTTCAATGTCTATGACAAACCAGTGACATCACATCGTTATGTTCGAAAAGTTCGTGTCTCTTCCCGGTCTCTTTTTTTTCTCTACCGGAGCACCCGACATCATAAATATATAGTCAACCTGGGCTAGTCTTTGTCGAAATGTGAGGGGGGGGGGGGGGAGTTTCGTAAAATAACGCAGAGGTGTGAAATTATAGACGATGATTCAGGCACTTTTTGTAGCCCGTTACTGTCGAAGGTAGGTAACCATAGTAATTATAAATCAAGGTTTCGTCCATTTTAACTGATCAGATTGTACATGTGTACAAATGAAGGAAGGGACAATAGACGAACAGGTGGAAACCCTACACCAAAGACCTTGAATATATTAATGTGGGGCTTACACGTTATTTATTACTATTAGTTGAAATCACTAAATATTAATCTTTTGACTTCCGTTTCTCGCACAATAATCGTTTGAATGCTTTTATTCATTCTTGTCTCTGAATAATTAATGTAACATTCTGTACTGTGTTTCGACAAGACAAGTAATCATGTTATTAATGGCCCTTTAAACCCCCCCTTCCCTTTCCCCGCTGCATTTGGTGTCATTTTACTGCGTTCTTAGACAGGAAGGGAATATTATTTTGTTTTCAGGTTTACATTATGCAAATACTTTAATATCTGTAACACATTCGGCCGTGGTGTTGCTTTCCATCGCCATTCTACGTACGTACTTACGTCTGTCCATTATTATCGGAGTATTATCAGATTATTAGATAATGTATAACTATTGAGTATTATCGGAATATTAGATAATGTATAACTATTGAGTATTATCGGAATATTAGATAATGTATAACCGCTGAGTATTATAAGATTATTAGATAATGTATAACTATTGAGTATTATCGGAATATTAGATAATGTATAACCGTTGAGTATTATCAGAATATTAGATAATGTATAACCGTTGAGTATTATCGGAATATTAGATAATGTATAACCGCTGAGTATTATGAGATTATTAGATAATGTATAACTATTGAGTATTATCGGAATATTAGATAATGTATAACCGCTGAGTATTATAAGATTATTAGATAATGTATAACCGTTGAGTATTATCGGAATATTAGATAATGTATAACCGCTGAGTATTATGAGATTATTAGATAATGTATAACCGTTGAGTATTATAAGATTATTAGATAATGTATAACTATTGAGTATTATCAGAATATTAGATAATGTATAACTATTGAGTATTATCAGATTATTAGATAATGTATAACTATTGAGTATTATCAGAATATTAGATAATGTATAACTGTTGAGTATTATCAGAATATTAGATAATGTATAACTATTGAGTATTATCAGAATATTAGATAATGTATAACTATTGAGTATTATCAGAATATTAGATAATGTATAACTGTTGAGTATTATCAGAATATTAGATAATGTATAACTATTGAGTATTATCAGATTATTAGATAATGTATAACTATTGAGTATTATCAGATTATTAGATAATGTATAACTATTGAGTATTATCAGATTATTAGATAATGTATAACTATTGAGTATTATCAGAATATTAGATAATGTATAACTATTGAGTATTATCAGATTATTAGATAATGTATAACTATTGAGTATTATAAGATTATTAGATAATGTATAACCGCTGAGTATTATCAGAATATTAGATAAGTATAATTATTGAGTATTTACGTATTTCTAAGGTTGTATTTGTTAAATCTCAGACTATTTATCCACTGTCTTGACATACTTTGACGACGTAAAACATCTTAATGGTTTCAAATTCAATGTAATCCTATCTAGAAACAAACAACATATAACGTTTCAAGTTGTGAAGGACGGTGTCGATTTCACGTTGTTACAGTTTAACGGGGGGGGGGGGGGTGTCAGTACATCCTTCTATCCTCAAAGCATGATCCTAACTACCGTTTGATTTTCCGTTCGGCCATTCATTGATTGACAAGTCTACATGATGGTTTTTACAACTGTCAGTGTTTCCTTGGCAACCTAACAGAGAACCCAATTAATCGAATACACAATCCATGCAATTAGACATTTCAAAATCGCAATGATGTCACGTGATGAATCCATAATTGGATTGTTTTCCCGACGACCTTTTCTTTTGAATTTTCGTATCATGATCATGATTTAAAAGGCATAGGGGAACTTACAAACAGTACTGTCAATGTATTGTCTGGAAAGAAATGTTTTAACATTTCAAAATACGAGTACTATAATTATGTAATATAGACTACACAAGCCTTGTTCTCAAATAACTACATACTATTGAAATCAAAACCACTTGTTGATTTATCAAGGAGTAAAACAACGCTTTCTGGTGCTATTTTAACATGTCAATGTAGTAATAATACTGCACAAAATTTGAGTGACCCCCCCCCCCATTCAGTCCCCAGATTTTGAGTAACCCCCTTTCACTCCGGTCCCAGTTTTTTGAGTACCTCCCCCCCCCCTTCACTCCCCAGTTTTTGAGTGACCACTCATTCCTCTGACCCCACCCCCAGGTCATGACGGCTCCCTAAGTTCTGTGGAATTTCTACTCGCAGCCGACTTATACTCTGTTCAGGTCAGTGGACGCAGACCTCACTGTATATAGTGTCGATTGTCTATCGTTCCAAAGTTTCATAAATTTCAAAAGTGTCCAAATTTCATTTATTTCAGCAGTAAAGGACGTTCATTTCCCTTGGCTGGGTTTGGGGTGTCAGTGGATTTGCGTGTGGGGGGGGGGGCGTATTTGTTTTTATGGGGGGTGGGGGGTTACCATATTTTAAATTCCCCAATCCCCCGGGCCATCCCCACATGTACATTTTAAATTTTTGTTTAGCCCCCCCCCCTAATTTTTCTGGGAAAAATTGATGCTCCCCCCTGAAAATCCTCCGCCCCCCGGAAGTAAAATCTGGACACTCCCTAACTATAAAATGTAACACAACTCTATACTCGTATGACGTGTACGCCTAAATGCACCCATACACGTTCTAACGTACTATTATTTATTATTTTATAAACCTCGCTGGATTGTTCTAAGGGACTGGACAGAATTAACAGGGGCCGTACTATTATTTATTATTTTATAAACCTCGCTGGATTGTTCTAAGGGACTGGACAGAATTAACAGGGGGGGTGCATTTTGGGGGTGGGTCAATATTTTTTGCGCAATGGATTGGGGGGGGGGGGGTTCACAACTTTTTGTGTATGCGTTTAGGGGGTCACTGATTTTTAGTTCCTGCTGGACGAAGTCCGGGAGGGGGACTTATGGATTGGGTTCCATATGTCCAGAGCTGTTTCTTGGACTCGAGATGCCAGGACCGATTTTTTTTCAAACTCGGTACAGGGACAACATACTATGGCATACATATGCACGTCAATTTGTTCATGATACGATCCAATATGGCCGCCTGGCAGCCATTTTGTTTGCGAATTTTCCATGTCCAAAGCCATAACTCAGGCATGCTTAAACAGATCTCATTCAAAGTTGGTATTAGCACAGTGTTCTATGACATACATGTGCATATCTATTTTCGTCATGATACAATCCGATATGGCTGCCTGGCAGCCATATGTTGGCACAGGTTTCATGTTCCTTGAAACCCAATCATATCAAGGAGTATGTCATTCTCAATGACTTGTTATGCAAGTTACATGTTTTGATAATCAGTGATGATACTGTAGAAATTATTTGACTGTCTGTTTTGCTAAGTTGTAGCAGACAATTAATCTTGTTGGTTATCAGTTGGAAAGTAAACAATTAGCCCCATAAAATTCATTGAGACCATGTGTGGTCATTTTAGTGTCAGTTTACCCTCTTGTCAGCTGTGGACTCAAACTTCATTAATTACTAGTATCACATCATACATGCACACATACCACACAGTGTTTTACACAACAAAATACTTCAAACAGTTCATTTATAGTTCGATTCTTTTTGAAAACGATTACAGCTGATTTGACAAAATAAAGAACAAAATTAAATGTTTACATATATATTGTTAGATTACTAGAATTGGTTTCCAACTTTGTCTCAACATTTGCTGTCAACAGTGCAGCTGCAGTTTAAGAGGCATGTCGACCCACAAAATAACGTAACTGACATTTGCTACAACAGTGACAGACATTGTTGAAGTTACACTAAAACTTAGAGGTACATAATATCACCAGGGTTCACACACTTAGTTGTCGTTCTGTATGAAAATACTAGTCTCATGTATTTTTTAATGATATACCTTATACAAACGTAAGTAATTCTACTTTACATGTAAATATGTGCATTTTTCATAGTTAAAATTTGCAGGTAATTACATGGACTCATTCAAACACAAAATTGATGAGCATATATCTCTGAAAAGAAAGCAATACTTACAGTAGTCAAGGACAGGCAGAAAACTCCTTGTACAGTATAAACTTGTCTATTCATTCAAGCAAACCCATTGAATGCTTGTGATAAGACAAGATAGTAAATCTGCAAGTCATATACAGTACACACTTCCACAAATGAAGTAAACTGGGAGGCTAACTTTCATTTTTGTTCTATATTTTGTCAAATCATCTGTAAAGACTAACAACTTCAACTTTTGTGTTGTCAGTATTTACTAACACATTACTAGAAAATACTAGTATCAACTTTTAATAGTGAAACTTTTACAACTTCAACTTTAATACTGCTCTGATGTCCAATCATAAAACAACAAACTTTACATCATGTATTGACAACTCGTACAACTTTAACTTCATAGTCGAGTGACAACAAGACTATAACAAAACGTTGCTGGTATAAACTTTACTAATCTAGTTCCTATACAGTATTGTTACCATTAAAGGTCCACTCACAGGTTAGGGTTTAGAAACCACAGTTGGAATCCAAACTAAAATGTTGCATGCAACTATACATTTTTCATGTATTGATAACTTGACAAAGCCATGCTACAGAAATATTGCAAAGGAAATGTCCCCGAAAAACCTTGGATTGCAAGTCAAACATTTGCAACAAGAATTGCAGACTTTAACAGTGCAAATCAGTGAGGCAATGATTTTTCAAATCCAAGGAACAGCCCTATCAAAGAGAAATTGGAGTCGAAATTCCGTACAAGTGGCGCAACCCGATAAATTAGATTATCCAGAGAAACAGGACTAGAAATGACTTAGATGTGAACATTGCATGTAAAATATATGTGTCAGTAACTCTTTGTTATGATGGCTAACTTCAAAGTAGTATAAGTTGTCAATACATGAACAAGTTGTAGTTGCATGTAAAGTATATACCAGAAATGTTTTACATGTATTATATTGCAATGTTGTCACTGGACTACATGTATAAAGTTAAAGTTGTGAGTTGTCAATACATTTTGTAAAGTTTGTTGTTTTATTATAGTCTTGCAATAAAGACTATAAAGATAAAGTTGTGAGTTGTCAATACATGTTGTAAAGTTTGTTGTTTTATGATGACTGGACATCAGAGTAGTATTAAAAGTTGATGTTGTAAAAGTTTCACTAAAAGTGTATTCTAGTGTTTTCTTGTTGATTTTGTTATTAAATAATGACAACATAAAGGAAGTTTAATTTGTTAATCATTTACCATTATCAAAATCATAAAACAAATCAAACTATAAATGAACTTTGTAAAGAATTTTGTTGTGTAAAACACTGTGTGTATATTAACTTAGTAATATGCAATAAAAGACAAGTTTTTAATACAAAATATAGATGTATAATTTTTTTGTAATTCAAACAATGAACATTTTATTGGTTACATGACCATGAGTTCCAAACCATATCTAAACTAGAACATTGTCTATACCTAAAAAGTTTTCTTTGCTTACAAATTGTAAAATACATGTATACCTCAATAAGCCATAGACCCTAGAGGAAATGGAGGAGTCCACTACTGCATACCACAAAGGGAATCACACTACCAACAGTGCAACATCTGAAATACCCTGGTAAACTTCAAAAAGAATTCCAAATTAAGTGACTTGTTCATTTCCTTTAGGGTCTATGTATAAACTGAACACCTCTCTAAACCAAACAACATTTAATGATTTGAATGAGAGACAGGCTATACACTAAAATACATACAGTAAAACTTGTCTAAATCGAACCATGTCTAAACTAGTCTAAGAACACTGTCTATACCTAAATGGTTTCTCTGTTTTAATAAAATTGTAAAATTGTAAAAGGGTCTATGTATAAACTGTACACATTTCATACAGATAACAGACATTTTTTTTCAGCTACTACCCTCATGTCACTGTCACTGTCTCCTTATCACTGTCAACATCCTTTTCAGAATCATCATCACTATCATAGCACTCTGGATCCATATCATCCTTGTCATCAGCAAGCCCTTGGCTATCTCCTTTTAGCAAAATGGTTTCTTTGTAATGTTATTGAATTTTTGGCAATTAATAGGACATAAACAACAAAACTATGTTGCCAAACTGTTGAATTATCTGTCTCAGAGTCCAGTGTACAGAAGAAATTTGCTATGATAGGTAGAGACAATGTTTGAGGACTAGAATCAGACAGAATTGTGGGATATCTCATTTGTCATTTATCCAGAGAATGTCAATATCCAGTCAGCTATTACAACAGTTCAGAGCAGCACAACCTTGTACTTCAGAATCTGTTTCTGTATGAAAAGAGCTTAAGCCAAGCCAAGCCAAGAGATTGTGCTTAAAGTTCTTGTATATTTTTTTAGTTGTATACATGTGTAATTGTTGTAGGGTACAGTGTAGTAGCAATATCTGTATTTCATTGTATTTAAACAGGGGGGGGGTCACTTTTTTCATGCATGGTACAGGGGGTGGGTCAGAATTTTGTGTGCAAATTGTCGAGGGGGGGGGTCTATATTTTTTATGTATTGGATTTTTAAAAAGCACCGCCCCCCTCCCCTGTTAATTCTGTCCAGTCCCTAATGAATGTCGTTCTCTGTTCAACACCGCCCGCCCTGGGACATCGACAGTGCTATAGCGTCGCTCTCTATTGTATTGTAAGCCCTGGCAACGGATCATTAATTATGTAGCCACTGAGCGACATTTGTATACACTACGTCCAGGACGAGTGGGTATGGTCGCTGGCGAGCAACAGGTTGTCAACACATAAAATTTTCAACCATGTCTACGGGCTCGAGACCGGTTAGTAAAGTTTTCCTTTTAATATTTCAGCGTTTATCGATGTAAAACGATTATGAGTTCCATGCCAGACGTTTTAAAAATTTAACAGCAGAACGACGAGTGGACAAAAACCGGAGGCAAAACAACAAAGTGGCGAATTCCTAATTGATTGATATAGTGTCCTTATACATGTATTTATTTATAATATATGCATTGCAGTATAGTTCTCTCAATCTAAATTATTGAGATCATGGACATCTAGACCCCGGGATCTAGACATTCATATTATAGTCTGACAACAGAGTAAACGTCAAATCGGTTTACGTTAAGCTGACGCGATTAGAGAGAGGTCCATGCGGACTCGATGCCGTCGCTTTGCGACGATCGGCCACCGTCGATGTTTCTTCACCTGTTGTAATGTATCTGTATGGATTGCATATAGGCTACTAGAGTTGTTGCCAGCAGGGATGGCAACACTGGCGTTGGAATTTTGTACCTCGTCGCAGTTGAAAATACGTATATTGTATCTAGGATGGCACAATTTGTCGTCAATCATCCCCGTCGTCACCTTGTAGCCATTTGTCATGCTAAGCGTCGTGCTCTTTGTTTTGTAGTGTTTTCAAACGTGTAAGCTTGTAAGTTGCATGTAAGAATGTGCAAGTCTTTATATAATACATGAGGCAGTCATGAGTCCGACCCATCGCCAACTCGGCCTGCCCCCTGCCAACTGAGCCCTCTTGTTGTATAGAATATCCGAGTGTCTTGTACCACCGCGGTGGCACTAGTACGTGCCTAGTGCCACCACCCGCAATTTTTCTCGTCACTGAACATTTCCCAACAAATAAATCACACAGCTCGATCTCCTCAAACGCTTCCATGTTACCTTAAAACACCAAATGCAAACCAATTGTTCATTTCCCGTGCAGCTCACAACACTCGATGTTTGTCAATCAGCACAAAAAGTTGTTCATCCAATCAGTGAACCCCAACTCTTATAGTGTAGTGACATAAACAGTGTATATAAGCTCAGCCAAGTAAGAAACTTGTCTGTGATATAAGTAGCATCCTGAGCTGTAGCTCTGGATGAGGTTCAACACGTCTTCCCTCTCCGCTATGGTTCTTCCCTGTTATAAAAAGCGAAATTTCATTCTCACGGATTTTCAGAATAAAAACCACCCATACCCATGTACTAATGAGTATATAAAATACAGAAATTAACTTTAAATCACTAAGTTCAACCTACCGCTACATCTTGTGTATTCTGTCAATTCTTGCCTAATGTTCACTAGAGCCGGAAAACAGAAACCGGTATTAGTCATGCAGACAGACTAGCTCAATATTGCACATGCACACAACCTTTTACACATTTAAGCTGCTAGTCATGTTGCACGTTGTGCAGCTCAAGTGAACATTAGACAAGAAATGACAGAATAGACAAGACGTAGGTTCTATTTAATGATCTAAAGTTGTTTTTAGTATTTTGTATTGTCATTAGCAAGGGTACATGTATATGGGTTGGTTTTATTCCCGAAATCCATGCGTATGAAATGTGTTTGCAGTCTCACTAATTATAATAGGGAAGAACCATAGCGGAGAGGGAAGACGTGTCAAACCTCATAGCATATACATCCAGAGCTACCTGAGCTGATAAATATACCATATTTGGACATGAACATAACTGCTTCAATAAACACTAACTCTATGAGGGACTGTGTTATTGGTTAGAATTTTGTAATTGATTAACAAAGACATGATGTTAATGACTGTGGGTGGCTGTGGATGAATTTTAAATTGCATCTCATGCATCTCAGGACTTGTAGAGTAATGACTTAGACTAGACTGTTAGTGGGGGTGTAAATCCCAATGATAGCGTATGGGAACTAGATATAGTCTTAAACTGTTAGTGGAGGTGTAAATCCCAATGGTAGCTTATGGGAACTAGACTAGTCTTAGACTGTTAGTGGAGGTGTTAATCCCAATGATAGCTTATGGGAACTAGACTAGTCTTAAAATGTTAGTGGAGGTGTAAATCCCAATGATAGCATATGGGAACTAGACTAGTCTTAAACTGTTAGTGGAGGTGTAAATCCCAATGATAGCGTATGGGAACTAGACTAGTCTTAAACTGTTAGTGGAGGTGTAAATCCCGATGATAGTGTATGGGAACTAGACTAGTCTTAAACTGTTAGTGGAGGTGTAAATCCCAATGATAGCTTATGGGAACTAGACTAGTCTTAAACTGTTAGTGGAGGTGTAAATCCCAATGATAGCGTATGGGAACTAGACTAGTCTTAAACTGTTAGTGGAGGTGTAAATCCCAATGATAGCTTATGGGAACTAGACTAGTCTTAAACTGTTAGTGGAGGTGTAAATCCCAATGATAGCGTATGGGAACTAGACTAGTCTTAAACTGTTAGTGGAGGTGTAAATCCCAATGATAGCGTATGGGAACTAGACTAGTCTTAAACTGTTAGTGGAGGTGTAAATCCCAATGATAGCGTATGGGAACTAGACTAGTCTTTATATGAATAAACAAGCATACTGTCTCAAAACATCTTTTTCTTTGGAAATTACAAACACAGTGGAAACATTAACTTCCAGGTTGTTGTTGTTGTTGTTGTTGTTGTTGTTGTCATCAATACACACACACGCACACACACATATACAGGTACATACATACATACATACATACATACATATACATACATACATACATACCTTGATCCAGTTTAATATTGCTTGAAATGTTATTGAATACAAGTCAGTAAATACAATGTAGAATACTGCTATGAACCACACATTAATTTAGTCTGCAAGATACAACATTCATGTCATGCTTTGTAAATGGTTAACAACATAACCTATCTTATAGTCTAAGCTAGTACTTATAGTCATGTATGTTCTATAGGCTGGCCTATAGAAACCTATAGATACCTATAGACTGGCCTATAGAAACCTATAGGATGACCTATAGGAACCTATAGAAACCTATAGGTTAGCCTATAGAAACCTATAGGCTGGCCTATAGAAACCTATAGATACCTATAGACTTGCCTATAGAAACCTATAGGCTGGCCTATAGAAACCTATAGATACCTATAGACTGGCCTATAGAAACCCATAGGCTGGCCTATAGAAACCTATAGATACCTATAGACTGGCCTATAGAAACCCATAGGCTGGCCTATAGAAACCTATAGATACCTATAGACTGGCCTATAGAAACCCATAGGCTGGCCTATAGAAACCTATAGATACCTATAGACTGGCCTATAGAAACCCATAGGCTGGCCTATAGAAACCTATAGGTAAAACGTCCCAATTCTCTATAGGATCCTATAGGCCGGCCTATAGACATGTCTATAGACATGTCTATAGGCCGCCTATAGGATATTTCTGTAAGGGTGATACAATGTAGTAGAGGACATATACATTTTTGTATATACAGGAAATGACATCACAGTCACCTGAGTGATATGCTAGGTAAATCCTATTATGGGATGCTGGATATATCCACATTCCAATATTAGGCCTAAATAGAATAATTGTTTGTTTCCGGTTGTACCCGGGTTACCCGACCCCACTTAGCTTTTCACAGCCGACCCTAAACTTTTTTTAATATAAATTTGAGGAAAAAAATAATAAAATCGCAAAAATTGTGAAGTCTCACAAGAAACAGTGGATGCAGAAACTGACATCAACTTTAAATAGGCAAAATATAACTGTTCTTCCAATCTGTAATGGCTGTACATCTGATAGGAATAAATAAACAACACAGAGACCATTTGGAAAACAATGGAAACATAAAATAAAATAAAAAAGCTATCTACCCCACCTATTCTAAAATTGAGCGTAATCGGAACCATACAATTTTTTTTATTAGGCCTTGGCATTAAATATATGGTTGTAATTTCCAGTGTCTATACAGTAGTGTGCAGTAGAGCAGTAACATACAATGTACAAACTGTGTATACAATATGGTGATTTCTCAGTCTGCATGCATGTATGAATGGGGCGCAGGCACACTAGTTTGCATGCTAAATTTTTTGTACAAGTTTGATTTTGTGTACCCATTTACATTTATATTTACTGGTATTTTGAGTTCCATCATTGGAACTGTATTTGCTGATGGAAATACTAAGACAGCCATGATTGTCATTGAATTTTTGTGTTTGAACTGAATTGTGCTAACCAAATTAAAGTTTTTGAGGATTTGAAACATTATTTAAGAAGATTGCATAAAAGCTAAACTGAAATGTTCAGTAGTGCTATAGGTATGGCAAAGTGTGTGTGTGTGTGTGTGTGTGTGTGTGTGTGTGTGTAAACAACTTAAAGTCAAAAACCGCCAGACCAGTTGCCATGATACATGTATTTGGTGGGTAATAATTATACTACATTGAGTGTGTTGTTGGGAAATTGTTCAAATCAAAATGATCTTACCACCAGTGTGTGATTTGGGTCAAAAAATGTGATTTTTGGTCAAAAAACTAAAAACAAAAACTACCAGGCAGGTCAGGTCTGAAATCTAGTGGCAACATTCTTGTTGGTGTTTAGATTAAGAATTGTTCATGACATGATGATTTAATAGTGATATGCAAATTAGGGCTAAAAATGTGTCTTTTCTGTCGAAAATTTATAATTCCAAAACTACTGAGCAGATTTGGCTGAAATTTAATGGGGATGCATCTGGTGATATGTAAATGAAGATGTATTCACAACATGATTATCCCATTGGCAATATGCAAATTAGGTCTAAAATCTCAAGTTTGGTCGTGTTTATTCTGCACTTACATGTACACTGCACTGTTCAAAATGTTTTGACAAAACTGGCCCTAGCAACCATTACCAAACCCTTAGCAGTGATGAAAACTGAATGGGTTGGCAAGTGAGTACAGATTCCAAAATGTATACAAAATATGCCTAGCAACAAGACGACGTGGCTTGCCCATAGCAACAGCCAAATGATGGTGTATATTCCATAGCTAGTCCACATCTGTTTGAATACCCCATACTCTATAGCTAGTCCATAAATGTTTGCATACCCCATACTCCATAGCTAGTCAATACATCTGTTTGCATACAGTACTCCATCATAAGCTAGTCCATACATCTATTTGCATACCCCATATTCCACAGCTAGTCCATACATCTATTTGCATACCCCATATTCCATAGCTAATCGATACATGTTTACATACTCCATAGCTAGTCCATACATCTATTTGCATACCCCATATTCTATAGCTAGTCCATACATCTATTTGCATACTGCATACTTCATACCTAGTCTATACATGTTTGCATACCCCATACTCCATAGCTAGTCCATACATGTACATGTTTGCATACCCCATACTCCATAGCTAGTCCATGCATCTATTTGCATACCCCATACTCCATAGCTAGTCCATACATCTATTTGCATACTGCATACTCCATAGCTAGTCCATACATCTATTTGCATACCCCATACTCCATAGCTAGTCCATACATCTATTTGCATACCCCATACTCCATAGCTAGTCCATACATCTATTTGCATACCCCATACTCCATAGCTAGTCCATACATCTATTTGCATACCCCATACTCCACAGCTAGTCCATACATCTATTTGCATACCCCATACTCCATAGCTAGTCCATACATCTATTTGCATACCCCATACTCCATAGCTAGTCCATACGTCTATTTGCATACTGCATACTCCATAGCTAGTCCATTCATCTATTTGCATACTGCATAGCTAGTCCATACATCTATTTGCATACCCCATACTCCATAGCTAGTCCATACATCTATTTGCATACTGCATACTCCACAGCTAGTCCATACATCTATTTGCATACCCCATACTCCATAGCTAGTCCATACGTCTATTTGCATACTGCATACTCCATAGCTAGTCCATACATCTATTTGCATACCCCATACTCCATAGCTAGTCCATACATCTATTTGCATACCCCATACTCCATAGCTAGTCCATACATCTATTTGCATACTGCATACTCCACAGCTAGTCCATACATCTATTTGCATACCCCATACTCCATAGCTAGTCCATACGTCTATTTGCATACCCCATACTCCATAGCTAGTCCATACGTCTATTTGCATACTGCATCTCCATAGCTAGTCCATACATATGTGCATACCCCATACTCAATAGCTAGTCCATACATCTATTTGCATACCCCATACTCCATAGCTAGTCCATACATCTATTTGCATACCCCATACTCCATAGCTAGTCCATACATCTATTTGCATACCCCATACTCCATAGCTAGTCCATACGTCTATTTGCATACTGCATACTCCATAGCTAGTCCATACATCTATTTGCATACCCCATACTCCATAGCTAGTCCATACATCTATTTGCAAACCCCATACTCCATAGCTAGTCCATACATCTATTTGCATACCCCATACTCCATAGCTAGTCCATACATCTATTTGCATACTGCATACTCCACAGCTAGTCCATACATCTATTTGCATACCCCATACTCCATAGCTAGTCCATACGTCTATTTGCATACTGCATACTCCATAGCTAGTCCATACATCTATTTGCATACCCCATACTCCATAGCTAGTCCATACATCTATTTGCATACCCCATACTCCATAGCTAGTCCATACATCTATTTGCATACTGCATACTCCACAGCTAGTCCATACATCTATTTGCATACCCCATACTCCATAGCTAGTCCATACGTCTATTTGCATACCCCATACTCCATAGCTAGTCCATACGTCTATTTGCATACTGCATCTCCATAGCTAGTCCATACATATGTGCATACCCCATACTCAATAGCTAGTCCATACATCTATTTGCATACCCCATACTCCATAGCTAGTCCATACATCTATTTGCATACCCCATACTCCATAGCTAGTCCATACATCTATTTGCATACCCCATACTCCATAGCTAGTCCATACGTCTATTTGCATACTGCATACTCCATAGCTAGTCCATACATCTATTTGCATACCCCATACTCCATAGCTAGTCCATACATCTATTTGCAAACCCCATACTCCATAGCTAGTCCATACATCTATTTGCATACCGCATACTCCATAGCTAGTCCATACATCTATTTGCATACCCCATACTCCATAGCTAGTCCATACATCTATTTGCATACCCCATACTCCATAGCTAGTCCATACATCTATTTGCATACTGCATACTCCATAGCTAGTCCATACATCTATTTGCATACCCCATACTCCATAGCTAGTCCATACATCTATTTGCATACCCCATACTCCATAGCTAGTCCATACATCTATTTGCATACCCCATACTCCATAGCTAGTCCATACATCTATTTGCATACCCCATACTCCATAGCTAGTCCATACATCTATTTGCATACCCCATACTCCATAGCTAGTCCATACATCTATTTGCATACCCCATACTCCATACATGTAGCTAGTCCATACATTGTGTACATGTATTGTACTTCTTAAGTCTAAACTGCATGAATACTGACTGCACCTGATGGAATCCGAACAAAACTTTGCATGTGTATAGATTAATATATCAGTGAATTCAAGTGTGAAAAGAAAAAAATGGTGTCACCATGTTTTCTGAAGAGCTAAAAATTTATCCCCAAAGTTGTGTAAAATCACTAAAAAATCAAAATTTCATAAAATGAAACGATCGCATATTTTTTTCAGTATGTGCATGCACAGCTTATTTAATTTGTTTTCATTTTTGTTGTCCCCCAGTAATAGAGTTCAATAATATCATCAACACATACTTTAATATCAACTGTTTTGTGTTACTTTTTTTTTTTGGGGGGGGGGGAACTATAAAATATCAATTTTGTTGAAAATTCTGTTGCTATGGAGAATTGGATGAACTATACTACAGTTAACTGTAGATTCTTATCTAACTGTCAAAGAAGGGTAAGTGACTATTTTGAAAAAAAAATAATTAAAAAAATATATGGTCACCATAATATTTTCCGTTGTTTTACTTGGGCGTGCTCAGATGGCGGTGGTTGACCTTTGACCTTATTGTTTGCTACTTTGGCAAGTTTCATCTCACTCTAACGAAACTTAAGTAGACTATGAAAGGTTTTTACATGTCAAGCATGTCACATTTTCTGAACGCAAGTTCTAGATTTCAATTTTGACACATTTATTTCCTACATGTTACTTTGTATATGCTATGATATTATCCAGCAGTGACTCAAATTTGGAAACAACATTGAACAGTTCTGATTCTGTATTTTGCTTTCTTACATTTTGTGAACATGTACATGCAATATTAAGAACCTGAATAATTGAAAGACACAGAATTTAGTCAGGTGCTTATCTCATTGCTATCAACATGCCCACAACAGTGCACAATGCAAATAACTTGTAGCTGTCCTTCAGTGTAAATGTAGTTCTAGCATAGAATTTAGGAATTCTAAGTCAATGTAGTTCTACCATACAATTAGGAATTCTAAGTCAATGTAGTTATAGCCTAGAATTAGGAATTCTAAGTCAATGTAGTTCTAGCCTAGAATTAGGAATTCTAAGTCAATGTAGTTCTAGCCTAGAATTAGGAATTCTAAGTCAATGTAGTTCTACCATACAATTAGGAATTCTAAGTCAATGTAGTTCTAGCCTACAATTAGGAATTCTAAGTCAATGTAGTTCTAGCCTACAATTAGGAATTCTAAGTCAATGTAGTTCTAGCCTAGAATTAGGAATTCTAAGTCAATGTAGTTCTACCATACAATTAGGAATTCTAAGTCTATGTAGTTCTACCATACAATTAGGAATTCTAAGTCAATGTAGTTCTACCATACAATTAGGAATTCTAAGTCAATGTAGTTCTACCATACAATTAGGAATTCTAAGTCAATGTAGTTCTAGCCTACAATTAGGAATTCTAAGTCAATGTAGTTCTAGCCTATAATTAGGAATTCTAAGTCAACATAGTTCTACCATACAAATAGGAATTCTAAGTCTATGTAGTTCTAGCCTACAATTAGGAATTCTAAGTCAATGTAGTTCTACCATACAATTGGGAATTCTAAGTCAATGTAGTTCTACCATACAATTAGGAATTCTAAGTCTATGTAGTTCTACCATACAATTAGGAATTCTAAGTCAATGTAGTTTTAGCCTACAATTAGGAATTCTAAGTCTATGTAGTTCTAGCCTAGAATTTAGGAATTCTAAGTCTATGTAGTTCTAGCCTACAATTAGGAATTCTAAGTCAATGTAGTTCTACCATACAATTAGGAATTCTAAGTCAACATAGTTCTACCATACAAATAGGAATTCTAAGTCAATGTAGTTCTAGCCTATAATTAGGAATTCTAAGTCTATGTAGTTCTAGCCTATAATTAGGAATTCTAAGTCAATGTAGTTCTAGCCTACAATTAGGAATTCTAAGTCAATGTAGTTCTAGCCTATAATTAGGAATTCTAAGTCAATGTAGTTCTAGCCTACAATTAGGAATTCTAAGTCAATGTAGTTCTAGCCTACAATTAGGAATTCTAAGTCAATGTAGTTCTACCATACAATTAGGAATTCTAAGTCAATGTAGTTCTAGCCTAGAATTTGGAATTCTAAGTCTATGTAGTTCTAGCCTATAATTAGGAATTCTAAGTCAATGTAGTTCTAGCCTACAATTAGGAATTCTAAGTCAATGTAGTTCTCACCATACAATTGGGAATTCTAAGTCAATGTAGTTCTAGCCTACAATTTGGAATTCTAAGTCTATGTAGTTCTAGCCTACAATTAGGAATTCTAAGTCAATGTAGTTCTACCATACAATTAGGAATTCTAAGTCAATGTAGTTCTACCATACAATTAGGAATTCTAAGTCAATGTAGTTATAGCCTAGAATTAGGAATTCTAAGTCAATGTAGTTCTAGCCTACAATTAGGAATTCTAAGTCAATGTAGTTCTAGCCTAGAATTAGGAATTCTAAGTCAATGTAGTTCTAGCCTACAATTAGTCGAAGTCAATGTAGTTCTAGCCTACATTTAGGAATTCTAAATATGTAGTTCTATCATACAATTAGGAATTCTAAGTCAATAAGGAACATCACACAGTACTGTTGTGTGAGTATAAGATGACGGGGTTTGCTTTCAATAAGGTATAACACATGGTACTGTTGTGTGAGTGTAAGATGACGGGGTTTGCTTTCAATAAGGTATAACATATGGTACTGTTGTGTGAGTGTAAGATGACGGGGTTTGCTTTCAATAAGGTATAACACATGGTACTGGGTTGTGTGAGTATAAGATGACGGGGTTTGCTTTCAATAAGGTATAACACATGGTACTGTTGTGTTAGTGTAAGATGACGGGGTTTGCTTTCAATAAGGTATAACACATGGTACTGTTGTGTTAGTGTAAGATGACGGGGTTTGCTTTCAATAAGGTATAACACATGGTACTGTTGTGTTAGTGTAAGATGACGGGGTTTGCTTTCAATAAGGTATAACACATGATACTGGGTTGTGTGAGTATAAGATGACGGGGTTTGCTTTCAATAAGGTATAACACATGGTACTGTTGTGTGAGTGTAAGATGACGGGGTTTGCTTTCAATAAGGTATAACACATGGTACTGGGTTGTGTGAGTATAAGATGACGGGGTTTGCTTTCAATAAGGTATAACACATGGTACTGTTGTGTGAGTGTAAGATGACGGGGTTTGCTTTCAATAAGGTATAACACATGGTACTGTTGTGTTAGTGTAAGATGACGGGGTTTGCTTTCAATAAGGTATAACACATGGTACTGTTGTGTTAGTGTAAGATGACGGGGTTTGCTTTCAATAAGGTATAACACATGGTACTGTTGTGTTAGTGTAAGATGACGGGGTTTGCTTTCAATAAGGTATAACATATGATACTGTTGTGTGAGTGTAAGATGACGGGGTTTGCTTTCAATAAGGTATAACACATGGTACTGTTGTGTGAGTGTAAGATGACGGGGTTTGCTTTCAATAAGGTATAACACATGGTACTGTTATGTGAGTGTAAAGTGGAACAAGTTGAGTTTATATTCATGAAAATATACCTTCTATGACATCACAATTACATGTATGTTCTGGCACTCATTGGACTGTTGATTGCATAGTAGGGTGTTTCGGTATATTCTGTCATTGGGTTGTTTATAAGTTACATGTATATCCTACATGTGTACACTACATGTAGTGCTAGGTTTGTAGTTCAGTCAATTGCAAGTGATTGCAAGTGAGTAACTTTTAACATGCAGAGAAAACTACATCCCCAAATGATTCTTGATTCCAGGGTTTCTAACATAACTTAAACTGGTTCTGGTAGTATAAAGCTGAATGTGGTCCTAACAACTGTTGCTATGTAACACAACTTATAACTGACACATGGCAATCTGCCACAATAAGCGTACTAATAGACAAACAATAGAGTGTTAAATTGATATATGATCCACATGTACAAGCAAATAAACTTTGTTGACATTTGAATGTTTGTATTAACTTACATATAGCATATTTGTGCCATCTCATTAGTTCAGTATAGAAACTATATCAGTATGTCCACTTCAAGCGAGACAAACTATCCACTGTGTCAATTTTTACAATGCTATGTTTTGTTTTGAGGTGCATTAAAATGCTCCATACCAAAACCTTAAAAAATGTTCTTTCGGCAATCAGAACATTATGCTTGGTTCAAATTATTTATTTTTTGAGTCAATACATTCTAGTTATCATTAGAGACATTTTGATATCAACTAGTTGAGCTCCTAGTTATCAAGGTCCCAATCAGCAATAGAATTTATGAATTTACTTGAACCCAATACTCTCCAAAATCACTAGTATTTTCACTATTGTTGCTATTGTAGGACACATTCCTACATAAAAAGCCAAATCAATTTATTGAACATAGTAAAATCGTCAATGAAAGAAGATTCATCACTCACAGATAAATTCACACTCTGAACGTAGTGTACATATGGCCTTGGAGAGCATACTCTGGTTGAATTTATCCATTTGATATAATCCATATTTATCAATTATGTAGATTGCTTAAAGTTGTACAGAAATAATGTCTCAAACTTCAAAACAATCAGAAATTAAAGCGGATGTGGCTCCAATCTAGTTGCAGGCTTTCGCTCATAACCATGCATTGGGGTTACGACATTAATTGCTGACATCAATATTGTCCAATCATACTAATGGCTATGATGAACACATTGCGATATTTGAATCATTGGTTCCCTAAACTGTATACTTCTGATGCCATGTAGTCTAGTTCCTATACAGTACTGTTCCGATTTATACCTTCCCTCACAGTATAGTCAAGACCCTGACGAAAAGAGTTAATTATGGTTCAGCCCATAGTGAGCAAAGCACAAGAGTGCATGTCACTAGTAACAAGTCATTGAGAATGACATAGTCCTCGCTATGATTGGGTTTACTGCGCCAACAAAATGGCTGCCAGGCAGCCATATCGGATTGTATCACAATGAAAATGGATATGCATATGTATGTCATAGAACACTGTGCTAATACCAACTTTGAATGAGATCTGTTCAAGCATGTCTGAGTCAAGGCTTTGGACAGAAAAAAATTCGCAAAAAAAAAATGGCTACTAGTTGGCCATATTAGATCATATCATGAAACAAATTGACATGCATATGTATGCCATAGTATGTTGCCCCTGTACCAAGTTTGAAAAAAATTGGTCAAGGCATCTCCAAGAAACGGCTACGGACGGACGGAACCCAAGCCATAAGTCCCCATCCCGGACTATGTCTGGCGGGAACTAATAACGGGCTGTCGTCACCGCTTATTAAATATTCATTTGGTACAGCTGTTTTCACGATGTCCAATGTCCAACCATGACTCCACCGCAAGTCCATTTAAACTTAATCACGTTGGGACGCAACAACATAATCATGTTTATATGAATGCAATAGGAATATGTGCTGATTAAGGTAATTTGACCAGACTGTGTTGTGGTTAAATAAACACACAGTCTGGTCATCCACACTAGTATACTATGATTCGTTGCAAAATCCACTAATGAATATCAACTAGGCTAAAGTCTTTAAATAAAAACCAGAGACTCAAGAAATTTCGTAATTCTTTTTAAATCTTTATTGCTGATAATAAAATCCTTTCTTTTACATCATTTTCATCGAAACTTAGCAAGTAATTTATATGAACCTTGGCTATTGAGTGGTAGACAATGCTATTTACATGTAATGACTTGAGGCGTGCTTCCATATGATCGAAGCAAATCGAATCAATTAGCCTATTATGTGACAAAAATATTGTGGCTCTGCATGTTGTGATATGAGTTCTTGAAGTTTTCCATGGGTATTAAAGGAAATACTATTATAAGTATGTCTAGCCCATAGCAACAATGCAGTGATAATGGATATACCCTTATATTGCAAAGATAACAGCAGGGATCGTTGGGCAAGTTGATACACTTTAAACAAATTTACATACATTTATGTAGTCACATAGCAACTAAGATACTGCCCATAACAACAGTAAAATGGTGGTGTATATTGCATATATAACAACAGGGCTGGGTCAGCATTTGGAAAAACGTTTTAAAAAAAAAAAGAAGCACATAAACTACAGTTGTGTTACAATGCCAATCGTGTTCATTAGTCTCAGGACATCACATGTTAACTTATATGCTCACAATGAAAGAATTTCGTTAAATCATTCATATACAAACATATATATTTATACATGTGATGGACCCATGGGTAATTTTTGTTGTTATTGAAAATTCGTTATATATTCATATATGTGTGATACCGGTATGGTCCAAACAGTTAACTATGTTAGTAATCAAAAGTTCTTTTCTTGTTATTCTTCTAGATGTTTATGCACTGGAAGGTGCCAACTCGTCTGATTAAACCAGACCCTGAGCATCACCAGCAACAGCAATCTTTGATTCAGGACAGCAACCAGAAATTCTATGAGGATATCAATGGAAAAAGAGAATGTGAGTATTGGTACATAAACTTTTCAAAGCCACAATGATACTTCATCATACATGTATAGGTATATGTCACCACAATGTCCTTTCTCTGTATAACCACAATGATACTACATGTAGGTATATATCACCACAATGTCCTTTCTCTGTATAACCACAATGATACTACATGTAGGTATATATCACCACAATGTCCTTTCTCTGTATAACCACAATGATACTACATGTAGGTATATATCACCACAATGTCCTTTCTCTGTATAACCACAATGATACTACATGTAGGTATATGTCACCACAATGTCCTTTCTCTGTATAACCACAATGATACTACATGTAGGTATATGTCACCACAATGTCCTTTCTCTGTATAACCACAATGATACTACATGTAGGTATATGTCACCACAATGTCCTTTCTCTGTATAACCACAATGATACTACATGTAGGTATATGTCACCACAATGTCCTTTCTCTGTATAACCACAATGATACTACATGTAGGTATATATCACCACAATGTCCTTTCTCTGTATAACCACAATGATACTACATGTAGGTATATATCACCACAATGTCCTTTCTCTGTATAACCACAATGATACTACATGTAGGTATATGTCACCTCAATGTCCTTTCTCTGTAACCGAAACAACTTGCAGATTCACCAATCCAACAAGTACATGGGCTTCTGGTACTTTCTGTCACAAAAGTTTTGAACCTTTTGTAAAAATAAAGCTGTCTTCATAATTCATGAAAGATCAACCAGCAGCATCATTTGAACTTTACAAAGTTACATGTACCATGACATTCAAAGATCAAATAGCAGTGTCACTTGACCTTTACAAAGTAACCATGACATTCAAAGATCAAATAGCAGTGTCATTTGACCTTTACAAAGTAACCATGACATTCAAAGATCAAATAGCAGTGTCATTTGACCTTTACAAAGTAACCATGACATTCAAAGATCAAATAGCAGTGTCATTTGACCTTTACAAAGTAACCATGACATTCAAATGCAAAGGTCATATAGCAGTGTCATTTGACCTTTACCGTAGTTTTCCGAAAACTAGTCCTGGGCCACTATTCGGAAAATCGGCAAATTCGGAACCACAACAGAGGAACTAAATAGAAGCTCAGGGCGATTATTTGGCAGTCAACACTCAACAGCCATGTGGCTCATATCGTTACTAAAGGGGACATACAAGTTTAGGGACATAACAATTAGGAATTAGGAATTATAATAATTCAAATATATCAAATGAAACATTTTATTTGCTATCATTCTATCAGTGTTGTTTGTAATATTGTTTTTATTCATAAAGGAGCTTCAAATGATTTATAGTAGAACCCCTTTTAATCAAATGATTTATCATGAAATGAAGTCTCCCACCAATGCATGTGTGTAGTGGCTCGTAGTGGCTCATTCCATTTCGGGTGTGTGCATTGCTTGTTAGACACATAACACAAATGCATTCCAAATCTGAGCATTTATGCTGCTTATTATCATTTACTTTGTAATATATAAAACATTACACGATCAAAAATATACACCATCTGTTTCATTTTCTCCTTACATGCAATTAAGGTGTAACTAAAATTAATGTGTGCTAAGACCAACCCTAGAGAGAAATGGTATGCGCCAAGGCATTCCCCCCCCATATCTTATCTGTTACCATGGTTACTATCTGTAAACATAGGACATCCACACTACCTCTCAAATAAGCTACAGTGTTTCATTTCTCAAGTACATTTGCGGTGTGGCTACCCATCTCGTAAATAATTTAAACCCGATCTGAAATGTGAACGGCTGTAAACTTTTAAATGGACAACACGGAAAATGGTCAATCTTTTGAGCTATGGATTTATAGGAAAACAACTGACCAGCAAGACACAAAATGAACAGTCTGATTCTAGAGTTACAGATAGTCAACGAAGTATCTTTTTTAGCACTGTAATGTGATATTTGCCAAAGCCCCGAGGACTGTCTTCTTTCGCAGTGAGTGAACCTGCGCGATCACAGAAACAAGTGTAATTTTACCCCTTTCATGTATAGTTGGCTGACTACGTCAATATTAACGATATTATCCACATTTCATTGTATTCTGATATAAATATTCTGAGACATAACTCAGGAAACTAATGCCTGTGGGTTTTCCCTACAAGTTTGACCAAACGTAGTACAACTTTTGTCGTTATACTGCACTGTTGAACCATTATTAACACTGTTTTCCAATAATGCAATATTCTTGTCGCATATTTCTGTCAATTCCTGATCCTTCCTGAGATCCAAGTGAAGTTGTCATTCAAGGTTTTTCATGTCGTCGATGCCTCAAAGATGACCATTACAAATAGAATAGAATTGTCAATTGACTGAAACCAAGCATGTCAACTTTATATTTATTATTATAAATTGGATATTGTTCAACTAAAAGTGGTGTGCGTCTGAATATACAGATTCATAGGCAAGATTCAAAGTTTCACATTAGCGGGACCTGGGACCACTAATTTTTATAGCAGGACTACTGCATTTTTTAAGCACTGGTCCGGGGACCACCAGTTCACAAAACGATTTGTTCACCCCTGGATAAACTTGACATTAGTCTTGTACCATTCGTTAAATCTCCATGAACTCATTTATTTTCAACTTCAACTCTCACTCGTTCACTTTGTGTGCACACTCACCATGCAAATTACCCTGACCTATTTTTAGACGCAGTGTGTCGCATTGACAGTGACGTCTGCGGATCTCAATGAGTCATCTGCCGGCTTGTTGACCGACCAGGCTCAGCACAAAAGTGTCTGTACCTACCTTCACGATCACTTTCTTCTCGTGGAAAAAACGCCCATTTTTTATTGACACTCTAAGTTTATGGGTTTTTTCAACGGAATAAAAACTAACGTTACCAATATAACAATGAAAAATTCTTGCCGGTGAATCTGAAAAACCCAATAGACGCCCACCTGCCAAATGATCGCCCATGGGCAATTTTACGGATAGTCCAAATGTAAAGGCAAATTGCAGACCATAAGGGAAGGTTATGTTACACTTCTGTCTGTGGATGTGTGTGTGTGTGTGTGTGTGTGTGTCTGTCTGTCTGTCTGTCTGTCTGTGTCTGCGGACATGATACTGTAAACCTGAAAAATTTCGCTAAAGATTTATTTTCACTCATTTTGCTGGAAAGCAAAAATACAAAAATAAGTAGTGACTAAAATGCCTTGTAATACATGAACACAATGTACCAATCTGGTAATTAGTAAAAAATAAGTAGTGACTAAAATGCCTTCTTGTAAATGAACACAATGTACCAATCTGGTAATTAGTTAAAATAAGTAGTGACTAAAATGCCTTCTTGTACATGAACACAATGTACCAATCTGGTAATTAGTTAAAATAAGTAGTGACTAAAATGCCTTCTTGTAAATGAACACATTGTACCAGTCTGGTAATTAGTTAAAATAAATAGTGACTAAAATGCCTTCTTGTAAATGAACACATTGTACCAGTCTGGTAATTAGTTAAAATAAGTAGTGACTAAAATGCCTTCTTGTAAATGAACACATTGTACCAGTCTGGTAATTAGTTAAAATAAATAGTGACTAAAATGCCTTCTTGTAAATGAACACATTGTACCAGTCTGGTAATTAGTTAAAATAAGTAGTGACTAAAATGCCTTCTTATACATGAACACAATGTACCAGTCTGGTAATTAGTTAAAATAAATAGTGACTAAAATGCCTTCTTGTAAATGAACACAATGTACCAGTCTGGTAATTAGTTAAAATAAGTAGTGACTAAAATGCCTTCTTCTACATGAACACAATGTACCAGTCTGGTAATTAGTTAAAATAAGTAGTGACTAAAATGCCTTGTAAATGAACACATTGTACCAGTCTGGTAATTAGTTAAAATAAGTAGTGACTAAAATGCCTTCTTCTACATGAACACAATGTACCAGTCTGGTAATTAGTTAAAATAAGTAGTGACTAAAATGCCTTGTAAATGAACACAATGTACCAGTCTGGTAATTAGTAAAAATAAATAGTGACTAAAATGCCTTGTAAATGAACACATTGTACCAGTCTGGTAATTAGTTAAAATAAGTAGTGACTAAAATGCCTTCTTCTACATGAACACAATGTACCAGTCTGGTAATTAGTTAAAATAAGTAGTGACTAAAATGCCTTGTAAATGAACACAATGTACCAGTCTGGTAATTAGTTAAAATAAGTAGTGACTAAAATGCCTTCTTATACATGAACACAATGTACCAGTCTAGTAATTAGTAAAAATAAGTAGTGACTAAAATGCCTTCTTGTACATGAACACAATGTACCAGTCTGGTAATTAGTTAAAATAAATAGTGACTAAAATGCCTTCTTGTACATGAACACAATGTACCAGTCTGGTAATTAGTTAAAATAAGTAGTGACTAAAATGCCTTCTTGTACATGAACACAATGTACCAGTCTAGTAATTAGTAAAAATAAGTAGTGACTAAAATGCCTTCTTGTACATGAACACAATGTACCAGTCTGGTAATTAGTAAAAATAAGTAGTGACTAAAATGCCTTCTTGTACATGAACACAATGTACCAGTCTAGTAATTAGTAAAAATAAGTAGTGACTAAAATGCCTTCTTGTACATGAACACAATGTACCAGTCTGGTAATTAGTAAAAATAAGTAGTGACTAAAATGCCTTCTTGTACATGAACACAATGTACCAGTCTGGTAATTAGTTAAAATAAGTAGTGACTAAAATGCCTTCTTGTACATGAACACAATGTACCAGTCTGGTAATTAGTTAAAATAAGTAGTGACTAAAATGCCTTCTTGTACATGAACACAATGTACCAGTCTGGTAATTAGTTAAAATAAGTAGTGACTAAAATGCCTTCTTATACATGAACACAATGTACCAGTCTGGTAATTAGTAAAAATAAGTAGTGACTAAAATGCCTTCTTGTACATGAACACAATGTACCAGTCTGGTAATTAGTAAAAATAAGTAGTGACTAAAATGCCTTGTAAATGAACACATTGTACCAGTCTGGTAATTAGTAAAAATAAGTAGTGACTAAAATGCCTTCTTGTACATGAACACAATGTACCAGTCTGGTAATTAGTAAAAATAAGTAGTGACTAAAATGCCTTCTTGTACATGAACACAATGTACCAGTCTGGTAATTAGTTAAAATAAGTAGTGACTAAAATGCCTTCTTGTACATGAACACAATGTACCAGTCTGGTAATTAGTATTACTACTGTTGTTCGCACACAGCTGATAGACCAAGTAATAACGCCCGAATCACTCTCATATCTCATATCTGACTCAACTTCTGTATGTACGTACCAGGATCACACTTGAACTTTAAAGGGAATTAGCTCAGACTACACAGTTTGTGTGTAAATCTACACTCGAGACGAAGGCAAACACCCAGCATAGTGCCTCGTTCATTGACTTCCCGCGAAGCCAAGTCCTCTTGCCAAATCTGAGCTGAAGTGCCTGTCTCAGTGTGCTTTATTGTGACGTCCTTAAAGTCTAAATATACATAACGCATGGCCAATGGCCAAATAATTAATGCACTCCATATAGAGTTTTCATGGGCGTTATAATACCCTAAAAGTAATTTTAAAACATTGATGAATGATCACTATGAATCCTAGATATTTATGAAATGCAGACTGTCGTCTCATGTATTCGAGTATGCTTGGAATCCTGTGTGGTCTAAATCCAATATCCTTGAGACAGTCTATTGACCTTTCAGTCAAACTAGGCCATTCGATGTTGTTAAAATATTCAGTTTACTGAAATATAAATATGTCATCTGTGACACTTTCCCCTCTTTCCAAAATTTGTAACGCCCTCGTTACAGACTAAAATATCTAAAAAATAATTTACCCTTCATAAATGAAAATTGAAAAGTCTTAGAAGTAATTAATGCTGTTTCGTATGAAGTGTTAGAAATGTAAAATTTATACGACCCTTGAAAACTAAGAGTGCTAAAATCTCAAATTCCGAACCAGATATACTTATTTAGTCAACATGTACTTCAATGAATAAATGACATCAAAGAGAGACATCACAGATAAGTCGAAAATTGAATCGTAGAATAATTATATCCTGAGTTGGCTATTGAATTGTGTACTTCTCAATCACATCACAAACATACGTTCGACTGGCCAGTCTTTTTCAATCATTCACACAATCATACTGATAGATATGACCATCCATAACGTACTGTTCGGGCCCCCTCTATTTTCATTAACACTACCAGACAAGTACATTCATCAATAGAATTCTCAGGTCTAAAGAACTTTGCTAGGAATTTTATATCTGCAGCATTTAAAAGTTGAACATAAAGAAATATAATTAGAAGAATGTTTTAATGTTGACCAAGTTATACCCGATTCATCGTGTACATAACTAAATTATAACATAAGTATTCCTATCTGAAAGGAATGTAGGTATCTGTCTCGTAAAATCAAATGATGACATTAAATATCTATGCTATGAATAAATATTAACTCTTAAATATTTCATCACGCCAATATTGAAAATTGTCACTGACAAATGGTCAGCATGCCATATTCGTGATCATATTCCAAATTGAATCTTTAACTGCAGACGAAATCAATATTATGAAAAATGGTGTAGCATAAAAGTGTGTGTCAGTGACGTCGTCTTTGTTTAGTGAAGTCAAAATTAACCAGTCAATGTTATTCAAGTAATCTAAGTCCAGTAACTTGTGATTTCACCCTGATATCAGCTATCAAGAACACTGACCTAAATGTATTGTCTTACAGCTATCCTTAAGTTACACTAACTAATCAGCTGTTACAGTCATCAAGAAAAGTCAGTTGCGCCAACACAATCATTGTCGTGTAAGAAACCCTACGTCATTATTTAAACATTACAGGCATCTTAGCTGTTCATCCATGTTTAAAATTTGACATCTTCAGTATGTTAACGACTTATACAGAACTATTAAGACCATTAATATTAATCCAATAAGTCAATTTAGTTTTCATTACAAGTAACCTGATTGACCATAAGTAGGTTGGTAATTTTCTCATTGCAATTCAATATACACTTTGAATCAATACCACTAGAAATTATGCACGCTGCTCAAGTGAAAATAGTCCTTTCTCATCGAGTATATGGGTGCAATTTTCTTTGTATCTATAAATGATTATGGACATTTTTGTTTGCCCTTTGGTGACCCCATAATTGGAACTGGTGCACGTTTGAGGACCTCTAATGCAGCTTTGTTCAGATTCTGACTAGGTTCCCATGAGTTTTTGTCGGATGAAAATCCAGCCCACTTGATTAGATATTGCAATTGACCATTTTTGTACCGTCCTTTCATAATTTTCTCTATACTAAAATAGTTATCATTGTCGTCTTTATCAGTATTTACATCAGAGTCATTCTCAACACTCTGTTCTAACCTCCGTCTCTCAGCACGTGTGCGTACATTGTTACGCCAAGTTTTAGAGGCTGTAGTCTGTATTTGCTTGCTTCCTGTTTCAGGAGCACTCTGGTCCTGTGGGATGCTATACAATTCTGTATCAGATTGTAAATGGTAGTTTGTACTTTGTGTTCTTTGGTTCACTAACGGATCAATGCCTTGGCTATTTTCTACATCGTCTGAAGTGTGCATGTCAGTATTTCTGCCACTTAGAAGATGGTCTGGCCGTAAACGGGCATGTTTTAACCTATTTGCATGAATCACCTTATTGTATTTCTTAGAACTGTCAATATATTGAAGTTTGAAATTGACAGGTGAGACTTGTTCCTTGATACGAAAAGGTCCCCGAAATGGATGATGAAACTTTGGACTGCATCCAACTTTTACGGCTGGATGATGAAGATACACTATATCACCTACTGTAAACTTATGTGATGTATTCGCTTTTGCATCATAACGCATTTTCATAACTGCTTGTGCCTTTGTTATGTTCTCCTTTGCTAACTGTATCGCCATGTTTCTACATCTTGCCATTTCATGAAGATGAAAATCGACATTCCTTGATACACCTAGTCGCGGTAATATTTCAGCATCAACCGGAAGTCTAGGTTCAGTACCGAACATCACTTTGAAAGGTGACATTTTCGTAGTTTCATGGGGTGTGGCCCTATATGCAAATAACACAGATTGGAGATATACATCCCAATCATCAGATTCGTCTGATGTATACATTGATAACATATTTAAAAGCGTACTGTTCATACGTTCAGTGAGCCCGTTGCATGCTGGGTGATATGCAGATGAACGTGTCTTTGTAATATCAAAAAATCTACATACTTCCTTAATAAGATGTGACATGAACGATGCTCCTTGATCTGATAACACGGAATTTGGGAATCCATATACACAAAAGATATCCTCAAATAATACCTTAGCGACTGTTTCCGCCCGAGTATTCGGAAGAGCGAAGGCCCATGCAAACTTGGAAAGATATTCTGTAACTACCAGAATGTAACTGTTTCCGCGTTTCGTAGTCTTTAATTTGCCTAAGAAATCAAAACCAATGCGGTCCATTAAACCATTAACAGGTATTGGCAATAATTGACTTCTATAACGACGCCCTCTTTTTCTCATATGACAATGAGAACATGAAGCTACATAATCATTGACGTCCTTAAGTAGATTATCCCAATAGTATTTTGTTCTGATCGCATGTAATGTCCTTGAAGTTCCCAAATGACCTCCTGTGACATCATCATGAATTCGCTTTAGTATGTAAAGTTGTAATGTTTTAGGCACGACAAGTTGTCTAATACAATCTTTCGCCTTGTACGACTTTCCTGTGGGGGACCAATAATGGTATAGGACATTGTTTAATAACACATAATTCGCATGTCCTTGAATTAATTTTTGTGCATGTTTTGCTTCTTTTGGTAGTTCACCATTCTCCAAATAAGCTATAATAGGCTTTATGTGCCGGTCTGCTCTTTGCAATTTTGACATGTGTTCCGACCTTATGTCGAAGTCATCAACATCTATAACGTTATTAAGTGAAGAAGTAATCTCTGAGTTTCGCGAGTTATTTTGCCGGCTTAATGCAACTTCACTATCAGATTTCTCATATAAATACCTTATATCAACAATAGAATCATCAGCTGTGTTTGTTTGCATATGTGCAATTTCAGGTATGATAGTATTGTCTGGTATCTCCAGAGTTAACACTGAGGGAATGACATCGTCAGTTTGAGTGGCCTGACTTGTGCAAGTATCAGATGTACTAAAATCTGAATCTTTGTATGTCTCTTTTGGATATTTACGTCTTGATAGACAATCTGCATGTGGAATACTCAAACCTGATCTGTGCTCGATATCAAATGTATATTCCTGTACTTTTAATACCCATCTGGCTATACGACCGCTAGATGTTTTTGTTTTGAATAGATATGGCAAATTTGCATGATCAGTAACTACTGTAAAACGGTTTCCACGAAGATATGCATCACATTGAGCTAAACCATGCAATACTGCAAGAGCCTCACGTTCAGTCGTTGTATAATTTCGCTGCCTACGGCTAAGCGATCTTCCTCCATAACAAATTGGATGTTCTACATTGTCCTGGTTTTGTGCTAAAACATAGCCAACACTATACGCAGATGCATCGGTATAAAGGATAAATGGCTGTCCATATCGTGGATAACCTAATAGCGGAGCATTGACCAGTGCATGTTTCAATGCATCAAATGCCTGTTGACATTTATCATCCCAGACGAACTTTTTGTCCTTTTTGAATAGATCATATAATGGGCCCGCAATCTTGGAAAAATCCTTTATGAACTTACGATAGAAGCCGGCTAAGCCTAAAAAGGACTTTAACTGTTTCACATTTTTCGGGACTGGAAAAGTTTTGACGGCTTGTATTTTATTTGGGTCAGTTGCAATACCATTCTCATTTAAGATATGTCCTAGAAATTTAACTTCTCGTTTGGCAAAATGACATTTCTTTGGACCAAGTTTGAGATTAGCTGAACGCAAACGTGTGAGGACCATTTCCAGGTGATCTAGGTGATCACTAAATGTTTTGCTGAACAAAATTAAATCATCCACATAAATTACTAAGTTTTCCCACAGCATTTTTCGGAACAGAAACTGCATTGTTTGCTGAAACGAACAGCTACTATTGCGTAATCCCTGTGGTAAAGTCTTCCATTCAAATTTCCCATCAAGACTAACAAACGCAGTTTTGTACGAATCTTTGTCATTTATAGCCAATTGCCAAAATCCGCTTGTCATATCTAATGTAGTAAAGTATTTTGGAGCCTGACTTCCCACCATATCGATTGCATCTGTTACCCCTGGCAACGGAAATACTATCGGTACTGTTTGTTTGTTCAATTCTCTATAATCAACAACTAAGCGCCACCCCGCCCCTGAAGGTTTCTTAACGAGTAGTAATGGTGACGAATATGGTGATGTGGAGGGTTTAATTATTCCTTGATCTAGCAAATTATCTAATTGTCGTCTAATTTCATTTCTTTTCTCTGGTGAAACACGATATGGTGGTCTAGATACTGGTCTAGCATTAGGTTCCAACTCAATTCGATGTTTGATCAAATCACAGTACCCTAATCTACCAGATTTATCTACAAAGGCATCCCTGTGCTTCCAAAGAATTGAGCGAAGGTCATGTAGTTGTTGGTTTGTCAAGTCATCCTCATTGAGATTAAATTGTGAAAAGAATTCGTCTTGTCCTTGTGTAGTTGTGGTGTTAACAGCTGTCCGGTCTCTGGTATGTAGGTCACTGTCAAAATGGTATAGTTCAGTGTCATTTGGTAGTGGTGAAAATGACCCCAAACGAGTATTCCTTCTGAGAATTATGTCTTTGTCATTTGTGTTGACTATTCTAACAGAAACCAAATTGTTGTGTGTTTTGGTTAACACTCTTGCTGTAGCCAAACCTAAATGACTTAATGAACTTATATTCGGTGTTATACCTAAAACACCATTAGGATAATTTTTCCTAAGTCGCGCAGTTATAATGCATTCTGAATTAGCAGGTATCAAACATTTCTCATTTGCGCGCATTAATAATGCTGATCGCAGTGACAATTTTCGACTGGCTATGTCCACAACAGCTTTGTGTTTAGTCAAAAAGTCCATCCCTATAATTAGATTCTTGTGTAAATTTCTAATTATATGGACTGGCATATTGATACAACGGTTCCCAAATCTGACTGGAATTACAATAGTTCCAATAATTGGCAATTGATGACCGGAAGGTAAATTTATAGATCGATGTTGTGATTTCGAAATTCGTAAACGATTTAATTTAGGTATCTTTTTCAACAAAGTAGTACAAATAACTGAATTTGTTGCACCTGTGTCAATCAGTGCTGGAATTTTGTGGTTGTATATGTCAACATTTATCATGTTATTATTTGAAACTTTAAAGTCATCAATTTCCATATTACTTAAAGAAGGTTTATTTAGCATGCTGGATGTATTTACCTTGATACCTCCTGCATGCTTTACAGTAGAGTTAGAAGTATGAAATGGTCGCTTTTGTCGACACTGACTAGCAATATGACCATGCTTCTGACAGTTATAACATTTTCGTCTTAAATGTTTAGAAGATGATCGACTAAAACGATTTCTGTTATTACAATTGTGGTGTTGTTGTCCGTCACAGCTTGGACATTCAAACTGGTTTGGATAAAATGGCTGAAAGTTAGAGTCAGATTGAAAATAATTGTGAGGAATGTATTCCTCGCTTACTTTGTCATTCAGGAATTCCCGTTCATCCCATTGAGTTAATGAACGTTGCGGCTGCACCTGTTGACTAATCAATGTCTGTTGCAGCTGTTCAACTGTCCGTCCGTATTGTATGTTGTCCACAGAGTTCACAGAGGTCAAATGTCTATCCTCGGAGGTCACACTGTCTTTACTACTGTCACAGTTGTTCTGTACTGTCTTCTTGAAATCCTTGGTATTTCCATTAGTGTCAGACAAACTGTCAATAATTTCAAATCTTCTGGCAAATGCACATGCCTGTTCAAAGTCAACCGGATTGTTTGTCACAGTAAACTTCATAATCGAGGGACATAATCCTTGAATAAATCGACTTAATAATTCATCTTGATTCCGTTGGCATTGATGACACATGTGTTTCACACGAATAGCATATTCCTGTACAGATTCACCATGCTGTTGACGTAGAGAGTCTAATTCATTGTCAAGTTTCCATCTAGGTTTGCCATGATGAAATTGTAGCAAAAATGCCTCCACTAAGTCATTCCAGTTCTCTAGGATATCATCATGTAAAGTCGCAAACCAAAGTTCGGCATTGCCTTTCATAAATAAACCAAACAAATTTCTGCGTTGTCTGTCATTGTATCCTTTGAATGCAACATATGCATTAAATTTGGGAAGCCATAAATCAGGACTGTCATTCCCACTGTATTTTGGAGGAACTATGTCGGAAACAACATCTATTGTATTTATCCTTTGACGCAGATCATTAATAACATCAGCAAACTCATGTCCATGTTCGTTTTGTTGATTCAGTTCATCCATTTTACATTTGATGTAGTATTTTTTTGTTACTCACCCAATGGCGTTACGTGTTGTCTTCTTATCAGGTTTCGGTAAGTCTTCGTAAGGTTCAAACTTGATTCATTATACACACAAATGGTTGTTCAAGCCCCGGATCGCCACCAATATTACTACTGTTGTTCGCACACAGCTGATAGACCAAGTAATAACGCCCGAATCACTCTCATATCTCATATCTGACTCAACTTCTGTATGTACGTACCAGGATCACACTTGAACTTTAAAGGGAATTAGCTCAGACTACACAGTTTGTGTGTAAATCTACACTCGAGACGAAGGCAAACACCCAGCATAGTGCCTCGTTCATTGACTTCCCGCGAAGCCAAGTCCTCTTGCCAAATCTGAGCTGAAGTGCCTGTCTCAGTGTGCTTTATTGTGACGTCCTTAAAGTCTAAATATACATAACGCATGGCCAATGGCCAAATAATTAATGCACTCCATATAGAGTTTTCATGGGCGTTATAATACCCTAAAAGTAATTTTAAAACATTGATGAATGATCACTATGAATCCTAGATATTTATGAAATGCAGACTGTCGTCTCATGTATTCGAGTATGCTTGGAATCCTGTGTGGTCTAAATCCAATATCCTTGAGACAGTCTATTGACCTTTCAGTCAAACTAGGCCATTCGATGTTGTTAAAATATTCAGTTTACTGAAATATAAATATGTCATCTGTGACAATTAGTATAAAATAAATAGTGACTAAAATGCCTTCTTCTCCATGAACACAATGTACCAGTCTGGTAATTAGTTAAAATAAGTAGTGACTAAAATGCCTTCTTGTACATGAACACAATGTACCAGTCTGGTAATTAGTAAAAATAAGTAGTGACTAAAATGCCTTCTTGTACATGAACACAATGTACCAGTCTGGTAATTAGTAAAAATAAGTAGTGACTAAAATGCCTTGTAATACATGAACACAATGTACCAGTCTAGTAATTAGTTAAAATAAGTAGTGACTAAAATGCCTTGTAATACATGAACACAATGTACCAGTCTGGTAATTAGTTAAAATAAGTAGTGACTAAAATGCCTTCTTCTACATGAACACAATGTACCAGTCTGGTAATTAGTAAAAATAAGTAGTGACTAAAATGCCTTCTTGTACATGAACACAATGTACCAGTCTAGTAATTAGTTAAAATAAATAGTGACTAAAATGCCTTCTTCTACATGAACACAATGTACCAGTCTGGTAATTAGTATAAAATAAATAGTGACTAAAATGCCTTCTTATACATGAACACAATGTACCAGTCTGGTAATTAGTATAAAATAAATAGTGACTAAAATGCCTTCTTGTACATGAACACAATGTACCAGTCTAGTAATTAGTTAAAATAAGTAGTGACTAAAATGCCTTCTTCTACATGAACACAATGTACCAGTCTAGTAATTAGTAAAAATAAGTAGTGACTAAAATGCCTTCTTCTACATGAACACAATGTACCAGTCTAGTAATTAGTTAAAATAAGTAGTGACTAAAATGCCTTCTTCTACATGAACACAATGTACCAGTCTAGTAATTAGTAAAAATAAGTAGTGACTAAAATGCCTTCTTGTACATGAACACAATGTACCAGTCTGGTAATTAGTATAAAATAAATAGTGACTAAAATGCCTTCTTCTACATGAACACAATGTACCAGTCTGGTAATTAGTTAAAATAAATAGTGACTAAAATGCCTTCTTCTACATGAACACAATGTACCAGTCTAGTAATTAGTAAAAATAAGTAGTGACTAAAATGCCTTCTTATACATGAACACAATGTACCAGTCTGGTAATTAGTAAAAATAAGTAGTGACTAAAATGCCTTCTTGTACATGAACACAATGTACCAGTCTGGTAATTAGTAAAAATAAGTAGTGACTAAAATGCCTTCTTGTACATGAACACAATGTACCAGTCTAGTAATTAGTAAAAATAAGTAGTGACTAAAATGCCTTCTTGTACATGAACACAATGTACCAGTCTGGTAATTAGTTAAAATAAGTAGTGACTAAAATGCCTTCTTGTACATGAACACAATGTACCAGTCTGGTAATTAGTTAAAATAAGTAGTGACTAAAATGCCTTCTTGTACATGAACACATTGTACCAGTCTGGTAATTAGTAAAAATAAGTAGTGACTAAAATGCCTTCTTGTACATGAACACAATGTACCAGTCTGGTAATTAGTTAAAATAAGTAGTGACTAAAATGCCTTCTTGTACATGAACACAATGTACCAGTCTGGTAATTAGTTAAAATAAATAGTGACTAAAATGCCTTGTAAATGAACACAATGTACCAGTCTGGTAATTAGTTAAAATAAATAGTGACTAAAATGCCTTCTTGTAAATGAACACAATGTACCAGTCTGGTAATTAGTTAAAATAAATAGTGACTAAAATGCCTTCTTGTACATGAACACAATGTACCAGTCTGGTAATTAGTTAAAATAAGTAGTGACTAAAATGCCTTCTTGTACATGAACACAATGTACCAGTCTGGTAATTAGTAAAAATAAGTAGTGACTAAAATGCCTTCTTGTACATGAACACATTGTACCAGTCTGGTAATTAGTAAAAATAAATAGTGACTAAAATGCCTTCTTGTACATGAATACAATGTACCAGTCTGGTAATTAGTAAAAATAAGTAGTGACTAAAATGCCTTCTTGTACATGAACACAATGTACCAGTCTGGTAATTAGTAAAAAATAAGTAGTGACTAAAATGCCTTCTTGTACATGAACACAATGTACCAGTCTGGTAATTAGTTAAAATAAGTAGTGACTAAAATGCTTTGTAATACATGAACACAATGTACCAGTCTGGTAATTAGTTAAAATAAGTAGTGACTAAAATGCCTTCTTATACATGAACACAATGTACCAGTCTGGTAATTAGTTAAAATAAGTAGTGACTAAAATGCCTTCTTGTACATGAACACAATGTACCAGTCTGGTAATTAGTTAAAATAAGTAGTGACTAAAATGCCTTCTTATACATGAACACAATGTACCAGTCTGGTAATTAGTTAAAATAAGTAGTGACTAAAATGCCTTCTTATACATGAACACAATGTACCAGTCTGGTAATTAGTTAAAATAAGTAGTGACTAAAATGCCTTCTTGTACATGAACACAATGTACCAGTCTGGTAATTAGTAAAAAATAAGTAGTGACTAAAATGCCTTCTTGTACATGAACACAATGTACCAGTCTGGTAATTAGTAAAAATAAGTAGTGACTAAAATGCCTTCTTGTACATGAACACAATGTACCAGTCTAGTAATTAGTAAAAATAAGTAGTGACTAAAATGCCTTCTTGTACATGAACACAATGTACCAGTCTGGCAGTAAGTAAATTTTAGTCATTAGCCCTGTCCTTATATGAATTGATTTTGAATCGAATCAAATTGAATTCAGTTTATATCAGTTTATATACCATGCCAAAAGGTTAGCAATGGACTTGAATCAAATCACTTTGGTGTACTGTCCTGACACATCAATTTGATCCTGTTTACTTGATTCGATGACGTAGTCACAAAGCATTGTGGATCATTGTTATGATGAAATGCAATTCAACATGGAGTGTTTTGCGGGAAATAACTTTGTTGTCAAAGTTATCCGTCAAGCAAGATCTTGACAGTTATTTCTCACTTGACGAAGGGTATCTGGATAGATGAATAAGATTTAATCATGGTCATGTTGATTGCTATACTGTGGGTGAAGCAATGCCATGATTGATTTGGGCCAAGCGATATGATATGGCCTAGATATGATTGAACTTTGGAATGATTGAGAACAGTGGACAAATATATACTGACTTTGATAAATACTTGACACACCTTTGCCACCTCTTAGAGGGTCATATCATCTTTAAAATTGACATACAAGAAACGTAATTCCTTTGTTTTAGTTTGTAATAGGAAATGGCAATATGAACTATTGCAACCAGTGTGTGAACTTAAAGTGTACATGCAAAGGTACATACTTTTTTTCGTAATTATGTTTATTTTGCCATAAAAATAAATGAAATTGCATTCATACCTCTAAATATTGCGCGCATTGGCAAGAAAGTCGCAAAAATACTTGCCCCCTTAATCCCCTGTGCTTCGACTAACTTCGGCACCGCAACCAGCTCACGAAAGGTGTCAAGGTCCCACGTGTTACAAAAGCCTTCTAAGCCTTTGTGTAATGTTTACTTATGAATTACTAATTACGCTTGCATTATAGTATTATCTGTAACTGTACATATTGCGTGTACCAGTTTAGTCTTCCGACAATAATGGTTCCTTGGTGTTTTGTCGGCAGCACCCGCAGTGAAACATCACCCTACACATATTTCCGAGTGATATAACTGAGTAGGTAATAATGGGTGAAGGCAGTTGAAATCACGTAAAAACTGGACAGTGACGCCATACAGTGAAAGTCGGTAAATGTTACCGGGGCCGGGGTTCTCCACGCCACCGGTGTAGCCATGATCAAAGCATAGACCCTACACGTGTAGGGTCTATGATCAAAGCGAAAAAAGGAAGACAAATAAAATAATTTGAAATGATGTTTTCAAGAAAGCAAGTTAGCTTCATAAAATATTTTCATTACGATAGCATTTGTTTTTAAACAATGCGTAGTCCGATTGTATGTTTTGATTTCCATGTTGCTGGGAGTCGATCGTTTTCATTGTGATACATCACATACATCGTCGGAATCATATCAAAGTAAAAAGACGCAACGCTCATTATAATGTTGCTATTTTTGTTTCCATTGTTTTGTCTACATGAACAATTACCGTGTCATGCCAATCACATGTCAAAAGTGGATGGACACAGCAAAGCACAGTCAGCACTAAGCTTCACGCTCCCAGGTCAAATAACTTCCACAACGTAAGACATGTCTATCCATAAAAAACTCAAACAAAAATGGTCGGAGACAATACACAATACACCACAGTACGGCCGGCTTCAGTGAACATGGGCCGTGCTTTGAAAGAAGATGAAACCACTTCATGTCACTGTGTGGATGGTAATGAACGCAGTAAAAATGAAATAAAGTACGTGTACACATAGCTTTCAAGAGGGACGGTTATCCAACAAAACGTTCTGCTCTAACGAATTTGTGGGTCTACTTTCGCGAAGATTTTGAATGGTCATAGATTGAATGTACTGTTACAACACGCTACATTTGAACAACTTGAGAGAATATTATGGGGAACTCTTGAAGCCATTCTCATTCTCTGTATGTTTGATGGGTATGGAAATATTACATAATTTTCGTTTCGATTACATTGTCTGCAGGAGCTGTTTTCCACCCATTGAATAGTTATGTCAACAAAGGACGCTGATAACTATGTAAACAACACGGCTTCACTAGGACATACTCATTCACTACCAGAGGAACTATCGTTACTGCTAGCGGTCGGTTCGAATGAATTTGGCTAAATCACACCATCAGATGTTAATGCTGGAGTGTATTGCTCTACGCTTGAGGAATCTGATCAATATTCAACGTCGGGTTCTGGCGAAAACGGGTTTTGAAGTTGACCTTCTGGTTCGACCATAATGGCTTTGCATGTAAAGATACACTGACGAATGCGTTTGTGTTCCCGAAGTGACGTCATAAAGTTCCAAATCCTGTCCTATCCATATGCAAATGAGAGGTACTTACCTGAAGGTGCTCTGTGGCTGAGCCAAGAGTGCCTCATTTTTCGCGCAATTTCTCGTGTTAGAATTATATTGTACTATTACAAACCCGATTTCCTTTATTTTTATGGCAAAATAAACATAATTACGAAAAAAAGTATGTACCTTTGCATGTACACTTTAAGGGAAAATGACTACTGGTCATAAGGACCGACATGTAGCAAATACTGCTGGTCCTTAAGGAAAACTGCTGGTCCATACTCAATGCAGTTCACGTTCACGACCTATATTTATATACCCTCCATTTACAGATTAAATTATTTTGAACTTTAATATGATACAACATATCTTTAGATATACTAAAGTAAAAGAGAGTAAAACGAATTGTTCACTATCCACTATTATTTCATAAAATTTCCACTCACAGATAGTCAACAAATAACTTGGAAGTAAATTTTGATTCACTACCAAGAAATATTTGACTCTATGAGTAGAGATTTTCATTTGTAACTATGAACCCAGAGACTATGAATATTCAGTCTCGCATAATCTGTTCCTATAAACTATAGTGGTCTGAGACTGAATGTATTCATTACACCATAGAAATACATATCCATAGATTGTAGATAATATGCATGGGTGAATGAATCATTAAATATACAATATCTGCAATCTCTAAGCGATCACAGTCTTCTCCTTCCTCTCTGTACGATTCACTAAATTCTGAATCACATATCCAAAGTCAGATTCATCGTCTGTGGCAACAGCTGATGTAGCTTTCCAACTCTTAGCGAACGTAGACCCACAAATTCATCATGGCAGAAAGTTTTGTCGCATAACTATCCCTCTTGAAAACTGTGTATTCACTTTATTTCAATTTCCATCCACAAAAGTGACACGGAGCGGTTTCGTCTTCCTTCAAATATGTACTGAAGCCCCCCCCCCCCCATAAAGCCCTACCCGTCTACCATACAGTGGTGTATTGAGTATCGTCTCTGACTCGACTGTTTGTCATGATGAAGAGAACTATGGCTAAACATGTCTTACAATGCAAGTTTTTTTGACGTGGGAGTGTGATATGGTAACTGTACTATAATGTGTCATCCACTATATGTACCCGTGTTTGGCATGATGCAGTAATTTTCCAGATACAACAATGGCAACAAAAATGCAACATTTCTAAGTTTATACGTTGATTACAACATGACAGGACATACATTATCATATGAATCAAATTGAAAGCAATCAGACTACGCATTTTGTTTTACTGTTTTACAAAAAAACTATAATCGTACTGAAGATATTTTACGAAGTGTGCCTGCCTTCTTTATTAGTTAAAACGCCATTTTCAGAGTAGTTTATATGTTTTCCGTCAGTTTGTTTTGATCATGGCATACATGGGGAACTCCGGTAAATTGATCTGGAAACCCGCTAACATTTACCGGCTTTAATACCAGCCTTTAAAAAACAGTGTCTGTTTAAATTCATCTTCTTCTTCGGAAGTTCATTGCTGCCTTCTAAATATCGCCACATACTTCATAAATACAACGTGGAACTGTCTCAAACACGTTAAAAGTTTCATACACTTAGAACAGTAAACTTTACAACTTACAATTACTATATCATGGCGGGAAAAGACGCATGCGCTGAATGCGTAAAATGGGTCTGAATGTCTAAGACGTTCTGATTAGTCAAGACACAAATAATTGGAGAAATTCGGCCAATCATGTGTTTGCTAACATAATTTCATAAAGTAAATGCTGTATGCTACGTCATATGTAGACATGATATCAACATTGACAACAACACGTAGCGAGCTAGCTCTGTGTCGCCTGACTTGAACGAGATGATGTCGAGAGTAAAATAGGTAACACAAGATCAGATTCATGTAGGTAAAATTGGATATATCTTTAAATAAATGTTATTATTTACTCCAAATTTCAACTGGTCATAAGGACCGATACGTTGTTGTAATTCTGAAAAACTGTCGGTCCGAACGGAAATCTGTTGGTCTCGGGCCGAAGGACCGGCGTTAATTTCGCACACTGATTGCAACGCTTATTACATGTATTTCATATACCATTTACATTGTCATCGATAAATACAAACTCAACTTGCAAAGAAATTAATTAAACATTTTATTATCTCTGCAAAACATGCTTTCAACGGGACATTATATTTACCTGTCCTCATGCTTTTATAAATCTTTATCAAGTTCATGTTATTTCTGTGGTTTTATTTGCACGTTTCCGAAATTTACATTGGCACTCAGGTAATATACACTGCACAATGACGGTAAGGAGCATAGACGGATTTCAAGTATCATGCATGTTTCAAATATCATGTGAAAAATAGTATGTTCACATCAATAAACAAATTTAATTGTTCAACTTGTGAATGACAAAATAAAGTTTGTCATGAAACACGCTATCTTTGAGACTTGAGAGTTCACCTCAAATGTGTGACACCGCATTGGTAATATCTGGATTTTCATTCATATATGTTTCACGATGTAGGACCTACCCCAACATGACATGCAACATGGCCTTGCTTAAAACCTTCAAATTGGTGGATTTTGATAATGTCCTTTCCAAATAAATTCTTTCAAAATCAATTGGGGCAACGGCCCTACAAAATGTGGCAAGTATGATGCAACGATTTGCTTTTTGTTAACTTAACAAGAGTAACATGACATACCGTGCACAATGTTGTTTATATCTCTCCCACGTGTCCACAGAGCGAACCTGCCTTGACTATATCGGATGTTATAAACCCGAGAAATTGTAGGCACATGTAAGTAATTTTAGTTATGTAACAAGTACATGTAGAAAGTTGTGCTAAGGTCATGGACTTAAACTTAATCAATGCGAGTTTGTCAAATATACGATCATTTCTGGTTGTGAAAATAACCACCAAATGGGAAAGAACCTACCAATTTCAAAAATTTTGCGATTGGCAAAAGACTTCTTTTTATGTGTTGATGAATCCAAAATTAACAAGGTTTTTGTAGCATTTGAGTTTTGTTTTTTAATTGTCATTCATTTGCTGTGCAACACTCGGGCAATGCCATCTGATTTAAATCACGCTAGTTATTATACTATAAATAAATAGTTCAGTTGAGTTCCAAAATAAAGGTGTCGGCGTACAAAGTAACAAATATACAAGGTATGTAACTTCAGAATGCCTCGATGTCAAAATTAAAGTGTGCAGCCGTGGGTAATGGGCATTGAATTGGTTATAAGTTGGTGTTTCGTGTCTAATTACAACAACTTAAACTGGTTCCGAACCTATTTACTTTGAACCAAATCGAAACCACCCCCCCCCCCCCCCCCCTTCCCCCCAGGTGGTTACAAAATGGTTCAACAAAATTGTTTCAAATTAAGGGCACTGATGGGGAAATGAGAAGTGAATTCAATTCGGATCGAAACAGGTTCAGAATTTAGATGGAGACAGGGCTTTTGAGAAGTAGCTGAAGACTCAAATCACAAAATTTTCTTGTAGCAAAACTATCTATGTTTACAGTATCTCAACTACTTCATCAATTCTAATGAAACTTTTACCACATCTTCCATATGGTTATGAAAAGAACTGATTAGATTTATGTAAATATCCAATGAACAGTAATTAGTCATTTGCATAATGAATGGTTTTAGCATAACTGAACTTCTTGGGTTCAGTAGTGGTATAGGCATGGAAAAATGGCTCTGTCTGTCTGTGTGCATCGTCGTAAACCACAGCCTCGTTTACGACACCATGTAGACGCACCACCTAGAGGCCATGGTTTAAAAGCAGTATTGATCACAATGGCTTTAAACGTCAACACTACAACCAATCTGATTGCCACATGCATACCATGTGATATACAATGCCTTGGCATGGTAATAACAATAATAAATAAATACATTCTTATCAGCGCATTACACAACAACCTCAATGTGTTTTACAGCACTAAAAAAAGAAAAAAGCATCATGAAGGGTTAAACTGTAAAAATGTCCGACATAAAACAGAGAGACCTTAAAAACTGTTAAAACCTAATATCCAAGATAAAATTTAAACAAAGAAGGACCTAACAACTTATAAAAACTATCACAATGCCAAGTATAATGTATGGCACAAGAATTAATTTGCAAAAAAATCTTCAAATTCACTAAAAATCTAATCTTAAGGATTACTGTTAACAGTACAACAATTACATGTCCTAAATGTTTGTGAACAAGTATGTCTTTAGTTGTGACGCGATCTCCATACGTAGTAGTTGCAACACGCGGGATGGTAAGTGTAAACTGAGTGCCGGAACATAAAGCACGCATTGGCCTGTGAACGGGTAACAGTTCAGTGATGTAGGATGGTGATAGTTTGTTGACAGCCTTGTAGGTGATGAGCAAGATTTTGTACACTATGTGTTGACGTACAGGTAACCAACGAAGATTACGTAATACTGGTGAGACATGATCATATTTGCGTAGTTTGACAACAGCTGTGTTCTGTACCCATTGAAGTTTGTGGATCTCTTTGTCTGGTAATCCATAGAGGATGGAATTGCAATAATCCAGCCTAGAGGTAACAAATGCATGGATTAGTCTCTCGGTACTGGTGTTGTTGAGGTACTTCCAAATTTGGCTGATCTTTCAAATGGCTAGGGATGCTGCTCTGCAGATGTTATTTACATGGCAAGTCATTCTAAAGTCTGAGTATGGATGATGTGTTGAAAGTGCACCCCCAATTGTGATACATGGTACAGGATTGGTTTTACTAAAACGAGATGAGAAGTGGGCTATCTCTGTCTTACTGTCATTGAGCTTTAATTTGTTTGATCCATACCAAGTTCGTAAATCAGCAATGCATGCTTCAATGCTTGAGACTGTGTTCATGTGTTGTGATCGTTTCATCATCTGGTAAAGTTGAGAGTCATCAGCATACATCATACTGTTTAGATTATGTTGTGAAATCAGATCCTCTAAGGGTGCGACATACATGGTAAAGAGTATGGGACCTAGAACTGATCCCTGTGGAACTCTGAAGTTTAAGCTATGGCAGGCAGACTTTGTATTGTTTACTGTTACATGTTGTGTTCGATGCTGGAGGTAATGACTTAAACCAGGAGAGTGCTGCGCCATCTATTCCAAACCACTTATGCAAATACACACACACCCACACAGACAGACAGACAGACACTTTGCCATGCCTATAGCACTATTGAACCTACTGAACCAATACAACTCATTCCTGTTATCAGAGATATAAAAGGTTCCATATATAGTTTGGCCACTAGGGATGGTGTTGGCAGGCAGTTTGGAGGCTAAAATTTGAGGGCCAGAATACATGTACTGTGGTTGAGTGTTATAGCAGAAGGACAGTAGACATGACATTACCTCTGGTATGCTGTGTTTTGTTTCCGCTACACAACTACCACTAATCAAAACATACCTAACACAACTACCACTAATCAAAACATACCTAACACAACTACCACTAATCAAAACATACCTAACACAACTACCACTAATCAAAACATACCTAACACAACTACCACTAATCAAAACATACCTAACACAACTACCACTAATCAAAACATACCTAACACAACTACCACTAATCAAAACATACCTAACACAACTACCACTAATCAAAACATACCTAACACAACTACCACTAATCAAAACATACCTAACACAACTACCACTAATCAAAACATACCTAACACAACTACCACTAATCAAAACATACCTAACACAACTACCACTAATCAAAACATACCTAACACAACTACCACTAATCAAAACATACCTAACACAACTACCACTAATCAAAACATACCTAACACAACTACCACTAATCAAAACATACCTAACACAACTACCACTAATCAAAACATACCTAACACAACTACCACTAATCAAAACATACCTAACACAACTACCACTAATCAAAACATACCTAACCACTACTGTGATGCTCCTGAATGTCTCCATTTATTCACTGCTTCATACAATCAGCAACCCTGCAGATAAAAATGTTAGCCCTGACATTGCCAGATCTGGGTCACCATCATGAAATGCTTATGTATAAAATGGCCATAACTTTGGTAACTGAAATATGACAATGCATATTATTATTTAAACAGAATGTTATCCCATCAGTACTAATTTGACAACATTTTTGTATATATTACAGTCTTTTAATGAATGTGTTGGTAACTCTTTTTTTTCACTTAAATGAACAATACATTTCTATATTTGTGGTGACAAGGCATTATTAGTACTACTGAATTTCAGTTTACCTTTGATGTTCATAAAATACTGAAGTTATATACTTTAATAGTTTCTATTAGTGGTGATCAAGTTCAGTGAAATTAACATTTATTTCATTTGACTGCCAGGATACAGGTACATCACTTTTGATATTTCATTTGATTGACATGATACAGGTACATCACTATTGATATTTCATTTGACTGCCAGGATACAGGTACATCACTTTTGATATTTCATTTGATTGACAGCTCTGAATATAGAGAATGATGTGTTGACACAGACTGGTGAGCTGTTTAATAGTCCAGATAAGGTGAAAGGTCATCTGAAATCATCAAAGAATAGTGTGACATCTACAACCCATTACAGTCCACCATATCACATGTTTACACCATCCCGTGGTAAGGACTATGCACCCATGTCTGCTGCTAGTATTGTAGGATCTGTACGTGGCTCGGCCAATGGCAATGGTAAGATATGATCATATGGTAATTCTTTCAAGTCATCCACTAAAATAACTTTTCCTTTTTCTATCATGAGTGTATCTGTTTGTACACAAAAAAGTCAAAGTTGGGAAAAACAGGATATCACTAATATGAGAATCTGTAATCCTTAGTTCTCTACTGATAGGATATCACTAATATGAGAATCTGTAATCCTTAGTTCCCTACTGATAGGATATCACTAATATGAGAATCTGTAATCCTTAGTTCTCTACTGATAGGATATCACTAATATGAGAATCTGTAATCCTTAGTTCTCTACTGATAGGATATCACTAATATGAGAATCTGTAATCCTTAGTTCTCTACTGATAGGATATCACTAATATGAGAATCTGTAATCCTTAGTTCCCTACTGATAGGATATCACTGATATGAGAATCTGTAATCTTTAGTTCCCTACTGATAGGATATCACCAATATGAGAATCTGTAATCCTTAGTTCCCTACTGATAGGATATCACTAATATGAGAATCTGTAATCCCTAGTTCTCTACTGATAGGATATCACTAATATGAGAATCTGTAATCCTTAGTTCCCTACTGATAGGATATCACTGATATGAGAATCTGTAATCTTTAGTTCCCTACTGATAGGATATCACTGATATGAGAATCTGTAATCTTTAGTTCCCTACTGATAGGATATCACTGATATGAGAATCTGTAATCTTTAGTTCTCTACTGATAGGATATCACTAATATGAGAATCTGTAATCCCTAGTTCTCTACTGATAGGATATCACTAATATGAGAATCTGTAATCCTTAGTTCCCTACTGATAGGATATCACTAATATGAGAATCTGTAATCCTTAGTTCTCTACTGATAGGATATCACCAATATGAGAATCTGTAATCCTTAGTTCCCTACTGATAGGATATCACTAATATGAGAATCTGTAATCCTTAGTTCTCTACTGATAGGATATCACTAATATGAGAATCTGTAATCCTTAGTTCCATACTGATAGGATATCACTAATATGAGAATCTGTAATCCTTAGTTCTCTACTGATAGGATATCACTAATATGAGAATCTGTAATCCTTAGTTCTCTACTGATAGGATATCACCAATATGAGAATCTGTAATCCTTAGTTCTCTACTGATAGGATATCACTAATATGAGAATCTGTAATCCTTAGTTCTCTACTGATAGGATATCACCAATATGAGAATCTGTAATCCTTAGTTCCCTACTGATAGGATATCACTGATATGAGAATCTGTAATCCTTAGTTCCATACTGATAGGATATCACTAATATGAGAATCTGTAATCCTTAGTTCTCTACTGATAGGATATCACTAATATGAGAATCTGTAATCCTTAGTTCTCTACTGATAGGATATCACCAATATGAGAATCTGTAATCCTTAGTTCTCTACTGATAGGATATCACTAATATGAGAATCTGTAATCCTTAGTTCTCTACTGATAGGATATCACCAATATGAGAATCTGTAATCCTTAGTTCCCTACTGATAGGATATCACCAATATGAGAATCTGTAATCCTTAGTTCCCTACTGATAGGATATCACCAATATGAGAATATGTAATCTTTAGTTCTCTACTGATAGGATATCACTGATATGAGAATCTGTAATCTTTAGTTCTCTACTGATAGGATATCACTAATATGAGAATCTGTAATCTTTAGTTCTCTACTGATAGGATATCACTAATATGAGAATCTGTAATCCTTAGTTCTCTACTGATAGGATATCACCAATATGAGAATCTGTAATCTTTAGTTCCCTACTTATAGGATATCACTAATATGAGAATCTGTAATCCTTAGTTCCCTACTGATAGGATATCACCAATATGAGAATCTGTAATCCCTAGTTCTCTACTGATAGGATATCACTAATATGAGAATCTGTAATCCTTAGTTCCCTACTGATAGGATATCACTAATATGAGAATCTGTAATCCTTAGTTCTCTACTGATAGGATATCACCAATATGAGAATATGTAATCCTTAGTTCCATACTGATAGGATATCACCAACATGAGAATCTGTAATCCTTAGTTCTCTACTGATAGGATATCACTAATATGAGAATCTGTAATCCTTAGTTCCCTACTGATAGGATATCACTAATATGAGAATCTGTAATCCTTAGTTCCCTACTGATAGGATATCACTAATATGAGAATCTGTAATCCTTAGTTCTCTACTGATAGGATATCACTAATATGAGAATCTGTAATCCTTAGTTCCCTACTGATAGGATATCACTAATATGAGAATCTGTAATCCTTAGTTCCCTACTGATAGGATATCACTAATATGAGAATCTGTAATCCTTAGTTCTCTACTGATAGGATATCACTAATATGAGAATCTGTAATCCTTAGTTCTCTACTGATAGGATATCACTAATATGAGAATCTGTAATCCTTAGTTCTCTACTGATAGGATATCACTAATATGAGAATCTGTAATCCTTAGTTCCCTACTGATAGGATATCACTAATATGAGAATCTGTAATCCTTAGTTCTCTACTGATAGGATATCACTGATATGAGAATATGTAATCCTTAGTTCTCTACTGATAGGATATCACTAATATGAGATTCTGTAATCCTTAGTTCTCTACTGATATATGCCTCCTTTATTTGACAAATTTTTCATTATTCTCTTCAGTTTTTTGCTGTAATTTTTCCTTTATTTGCCTTCCCAGGTAAAACCCTTCCCTCTATATCAGATTCATCTATTGGAAGACGTAAGCTGGAACGGAAACGATCAGAGACAGACCTTCTGAAAACTGTAAGTAAAATGCACTAAACCCACAGGCCTATTTTATAGGTGTTAGTCACCTGTGCATGTGGACTCCTGATTGACGTCAAAGTTAAGATAAATAAAAATTTATTTTCAGTGAAATTCATATGTAGCAAAAAACATTCATTGACAAACACTTGGTACAACTGAGTGTGTGTGACTCTCCCATACATGTCATTTTGTACACACAGACTATGCAACGCTCACTGAAACCTAGAGCCCAGCCTGCTGCTGAGAAGTGGATGCAGGCTGCACCAGATGCTGACAAGAAGGTAGTGGATACTGTCCTAAAGGCAGCTGATAGGGACTATGTAGACAAAACACTGAACAGAACATTACAACCTGATGCCAAGAGAGCTGTACAGAAATGGATGCAAGGAGCCACTGATAGAGGTAAGTTTCACATTTGAAAACTAAATGTTGTTTCTGATGATTAATCTTTCTATACAGTACAAGAAGTAATATACTTAGTGTTAATACAGTCCCTGAAAATAAGCAGTGAAAATAGGTGAACCAAACAAAGCACTTGAAACTTTAAAAGGTGATTCAAAATGCCCCATACCACAACCTTGAAAAATGTTCTTTATACCAATATGTCTCTTGGCCAGTACATGCAAAGCTAACTTCAAAATTGCACGATACATGAGAAAAAAAAAGTTCAGATGACTTGCAGCGACCCAAACAGCCATGAATTTACTGTTATACTGCCTATTGTTCTCCCTTTGGGGTATTATGATGTCATAGAGAGTGCACCGGTTCATGCCAGTTAGTATAGTAAGTAATGGAAGACAGTAGTATAGTAAGTAATGGAAGACAGTAGTATAGTAAGTAATGGAAGACGCTAGCATGGTAAGTAATGGAAGATGGTAGCATATTAAGTAATGGAAGACAGTAGTATAGTAAGTAATGGAAGACGGAAGTATAGCAAGTAATGGAAGACGCTAGCATGGTAAGTAATGGAAGACAGTAGTATAGTAAGTAATGGAAGACGCTAGCATGGTAAGTAATGGAAGATGGTAGCATAGTAAGTAATGGAAGACGGTAGTATAGTAAGTAATGGAAGACGGTAGTATAGTAAGTAATGGAAGACGGTAGTATAGTAAGTAATGGAAGACGGTAGCATAGTAAGTAATGGAAGACAGTAGTATAGTAAGTAATGGAAGACGGTAGCATAGTAAGTAATGGAAGGCGGTAGTATAGTAAGTAATGGAAGACGGTAACATAGTAAGTAATGGAAGACAGTAGCATAGTAAGTAATGGAAGACGGTAGCATAGTAAGTAATGGAAGACAGTAGTATAGTAAGTAATGGAAGACGGTAGTATAGCAAGTAATGGAAGACAGTAGTATAGTAAGTAATGGAAGACGGTAGTATAGTAAGTAATGGAAGATGCTAGCATAGTAAGTAATGGAAGACGGTAGCATAGTAAGTAATGGAAGACAGTAGCATAGTAAGTAATGGAAGACAGTAGCATAGTAAGTAATGGAAGGCGGTAGTATAGTAAGTAATGGAAGATGCTAGCATGGTAAGTAATGGAAGATGGTAGCATAGTAAGTAATGGAAGACGGTAGTATAGTAAGTAATGGAAGACGGTAGTATAGTAAGTAATGGAAGACAGTAGTATAGTAAGTAATGGAAGACGGTAGCATAGTAAGTAATGGAAGACAGTAGTATAGTAAGTAATGGAAGACGGTAGCATAGTAAGTAATGGAAGACAGTAGTATAGGAAGTAATGGAAGGCGGTAGTATAGTAAGTAATGGAAGACAGTAGCATAGTAAGTAATGGAAGACAGTAGCATAGTAAGTAATGGAAGACAGCAGTATAGTAAGTAATGGAAGACAGTAGTATAGTAAGTAATGGAAGACAGTAGTATAGTAAGTAATGGAAGACAGTAGTATAGTAAGTAATGAAAGACAGTGGTATAGTAAGTAATGGAAGACGGTAGTATAGTAAGTAATGGAAGACAGTAGCATAGTAAGTAATGGAAGACAGTAGCATAGTAAGTAATGGAAGACAGTAGTATAGTAAGTAATGGAAGACAGTAGTATAGTAAGTAATGGAAGACGGTAGTATAGTAAGTAATGGAAGACAGTAGTATAGTAAGTAATGGAAGACAGTAGCATAGTAAGTAATGGAAGACAGTAGTATAGTAAGTAATGAAAGACAGTAGTATAGTAAGTAATGGAAGACAGTAGTATAGTAAGTAATGGAAGACGGTAGTATAGTAAGTAATGGAAGACAGTAGTATAGTAAGTAATGGAAGACGGTAGTATAGTAAGTAATGGAAGACAGTAGTATAGTAAGTAATGGAAGACGGTAGCATAGTAAGTAATGGAAGACGGTAGCATAGTAAGTAATGGAAGACGGTAGCATAGTAAGTAATGGAAGACGGTAGCATAGTAAGTAATGGAAGACGGTAGCATAGTAAGTAATGGAAGACGGTAGTAATCACTTCTTGCATTTAGGGTTAGGGCAAAACACAAAAGTAACTCTCCCTACATTAATTGCCACCAGTGAAGACAACGGAAAAACTAATCATGAACTAGCCCATGACATGCCCAACATACACACTTGCTGTAAAGTACTAAATAAAAAGAACAGTAACTGCAATGATAAGTAGATTGATCAACATTTGTTGAGAATGTAAAAAAAAATTGCATCATCACACCACTTTAGACAACATTTCCTGACGAGAAACTATGTTTTCCCTTTTAGTGGCCTACAAAAATATGCCAATAACTTATTAAAACTAAAAGCTACATCAATAATATTTTCAGGACAAGTGCGCTTTGGTATTGCAAATGTATGTATCAAATTATATTGAATTTGAAGAGTACATTCTTGAGATATAGCCTAATTACTGAAAACCATTAATTATGTAAATTGCCCGTTAATATGCATGGGATGTTTACCGAAACATAATCACTTCTTGTCACTACCTATGGAACACATGCAATAAATTTCATTTGAATTGAGCGAGTCGGTTTTTTTAAAAGAAAGGATAAAGTCGCACCACTTTAGACAACATTTCCTGAGCAGAAACTATTTTTTTTTCTTTTTGTGGCATACCAAAAATATGCCAATAACTTATTAAAACTAAAAGCTACATTAGTAATATTTTCAGGACAAGTGCGCTTTGGTATCGCAAATGTATGTTTTAAGTTATAATGAATTTAATGCGTGCATTCTTGAGATATAGCCTAATTACCGAAAATCATTAACTACATAAATTGCTCATTAACATTCATGGGATGTTTACCAAAACCTAATTAGTTCTTGCTATTACCCTACGGAACATGTGTATAAAATTTTGTTTGAATTGAGCCAGCCGTTTTGGAGAAGACAATGACACAGACACACACATACTTCCACCCACTAATATATCTCTTCCTTATGGAAGAAGAAATAGGGCCAAATCTACTTAACAATACACCTTTTGTCATGCAAATTAAAATCACATACCATTATTTTTTGAGAGCATTCATACAGCCAGAGCTTCAGAGATTCCATTGTGTAATTTGTCACAAACAAGAAAGTAGTTTACCATGATATCAGATGATAATATTTTTATTTATATCATTTCTAAAGTACAAATGTTGTAAAGTGTTGTTTCAAGTGTGTGATATCCATGTATAATTTGTTGTTACATCAAACCACCTGAAGATCAATTTCAAGTTGATACCATGAAGAATGAAATAAACAATCCATCTCAATTTCCTTTCAGATCGTGATGTGGCCATTCAGTTTTTCAGTTCATTGGCAGGCAGTCGTTTGATGGGAGTCAAGGATAGTGTTAATCATGATGATGACAGCAACTGTAAGATATGTGATGGTGACAGACTTCAGCAAGTACTGGAAACTCTGAATAAGTATGTCAGATTTAGAAATAACATTCTTAAAAATAGTGCTAGTGGCGTTGTAGCACAACTGTACTTGGCTGTTGCTATGGGCATGGTCTTGTTGCTAGGTATACATGTATTTGCATACATTTTCGGAATCTTATTCACTTGCCTACCTTTCCCAGTTTCATCTTTGCAATAAAAACCATCATTTGGATGTTACTATGGGTGTTAATATGCTAGGCATATTAACATACATTTTTTGATTCTTTATTCACTTACCTACCTGTATCTGTTGTTATCCTTGTAATATGCATTATCACTTCAATGTTGCTAAGGGCATGGCCATGGTTGCTAGGGCCAGTTGTGTCAAAATGTTTTGAAGGAAAACTGCAGACAACACCTCCAGAAACATCCCTACCAAGTTTCAACCCCATTCATTATGTAGTTTTCAAGATATAACTTTCTGACCAAAGAAACACATTCTTAGATCTAATTTGCATATCAATCATGGGATTATCATGTCATGAACAATTGATAAACTAAACACCCATAAGAGCGTTCCCACCAAATTTCAGTCAAATCAGCTCTGTTGTGGATAAAGCTTCATATACACATCCCCAGATGCATACCTATTAAATTCCTGCCCAATCTTTGCTTTGTAGGTTTGGAATTATAGATTTTTGACCAAAAGGACACATTTTTATACCTAATTTGCATGTCACTGATGGAATCATCCCGTCATGGACAAATCTTACTTTACATCCCCTTAAGAATGTTCCCACCAAATTTCATTTTTTTACCAAATCACACACCTGTGGTAAGATCGTTTTGATTTGAACAATTTCCCAACTAGACACCCAAGGTAATACACTCACCAAATATCATGGCAATCAGTCCAGTGGTTTTTTACTGTAAGTTGTTCACACACACACACACACACACACACACACACACACACACACACACACACACACACACAGACAGACAGACAGACACACTGCCAGGCATATAGCACAAGTGAACCTTATTAGTTCAGTTGTGCTAAAAATCACCAATAAGATTAAGGAATTTGGGTCCGCTTTTGGGCTGCTACATGTAGCTAGCTTATTAGAGAGAATCAATAGCATCTTGCCAGGCATGATTGGAAAGCAAAATCTGAAATCCAATCCAATGAAAGTGTTGGGACACTATGTCCCACTCTTTCAAAAGGCCGGCTGCAACACTGGCACACACACACACACACATGCACATGCACACAGATATTTCACCATGCCTATGGCACTACTGAACATCAGTTCAGTTGTGTTAAATGGACTGGAAACTTTAAGTTTCACTGTTGACTATAATATTATTAGTGGCAAAAAAAAATTCTTTAAAAATAAAATGTGATATTTTTTTGCCAACCTTCTGTCTATATAATGTTTATCTTACTTTGCAGGGCTGTCTGTTATGGTCAGAAATAAATATTAGCTGTGTTTTACCATGTCCTAATTCCTATCTCTACTTTCTAACCACAGGGGTAGAACTGGCAGTTATGTCTTAGCTCGTCGTAGAGACCCAGGTGCTATTGACCCAGCCAAACGGCGTACTCATCTCCGCCTCCTGACACCAAACACCCGTGCTACAGTCCCAGAAAAACAAACCTGGCATCACCTACCAATACTCAGACATCCTGGACCGGTCTCTAACACCATCGCTATGTTTACACGCCCTCACCGCGCCATTCCCCGACACTTCACCATTCACCCTGAATGGGAATAAAGGATCAGATCAATCTGCAACCAACTGTCCCATATGTAAACAAATACAAGATTGACCACAATTTAGTCAATAAAACAAATGACTTAGTTATCATATTAGATTGGTTATCTACTAAAATATATACATGTGTAACACCAATATGACTAAACCCTAATTTACAATGAATATTTTGTGATGGATGCACTGTTGGAAATAAAATCTTTATATTGTATTTTTGGAGTTGATTTCAGTGCTGAGGTACATTTACAACTCATTTTGTATTCAATCCTTTTTGAGTGTCACACTGCACAAATATTAAAATTGTAGTGTAGTGTAGACAGTGTGTGTGTGTGTGTGTGTGTGTGTGTGACGAGATCGGTTTCATCATACAGGCTTGTATTAAGAATAAACATGTGATGTCGATGGAAGGCAGCTGTCATTATATCAAAATGTGGGGTTTCGTGATAGCTCTGTTTAAAATCTACATGGATAACTTTGTTGTTTTCCAATATGGCTGAAATGAAAAGGTTTTTTTGACAGTATTCATATAGACCTACACAATGATTCCTAAGTGAAGCCAATTATCTTGACAAAGTGATCCAGGCTGATATTGAACACTTATGTTTCGGCAAATATCTGATACACTATAAATATAATATACATTATTCCAAACTGAATGTGATACACTAAATGTGCGAAAAATGTTACAATATTCTGTCCAAAGACATTGGCATTATTACAGATTTAACCATACTGATATGATTTCTATTCACTCAGTTTCACTTTTTTTTTTGTTATTTACAGTGTGTTCACTAGTGTGATTTGGAGAGTGCAAGACACTTTGCAGTGATTTACAAAAATGAAGTTTTAAGTACTTAATGTATTACCAAATATACCACATTTTGTATTCACTAAAACAAGTGATGGATCAATGCATATTTTCAACAGTAACCCTAACACATCCGTCCATTTCCATAGCATTTTTGGTATATTGAATAATAGTGTTACCACGCCAAGGGGTCTGCAGATAGATGTTTGCTCTGTATACAATTTATAGATGCATAGATATAGGAAACTTGGCTTCTGCTTGTTTTAAAGTACTGGATATCATGATTTGTACTGTATATACCTCATTTACACAGCAGCCACGTTGATTGTTATGTTGAAAAGTAATAACTTTTGAACTTGAGGACACTGTCAGAATGGGGCTATGCTGGCTTGTTACCATGGAGTTTCCATGCCATGAAATCAAGCTCATTTACATAGCAGCCATGTTGCTTGTCATGTTTGGAGTGTTGAAGTTTATAGTTTGCAGTATTGATAAGGACTTTTGTATGTTTAATTGGAGAGAAGTAAATTTTGTAAGACCATACACTCATTGTTGCATTTTTCGGACAGACTTTGTTTTCGGACAGATATTGACTCGTCTCCCCAATCCTCGCGGAACTATCATATTGTCATACTCAAGCATTCGTATGAAAGTTCAGGTGATACTAAAGGTTTGATCAGTTATGAGATCATTAATATTGGCAATCACAAAGTTACCGTATGTAACATCACTGTCGTTGTTGTTAGTCTTTTCACAAAAGCAAAGCATTAATATCGGCGATCACAAAGTTACTGTATGTATGTAACAACACTGTCGTAGTTGTTAGTGTTTTCACGAAAGCAAAGTATGTGGAAATGATACAAAATCACTTGAATGTCATTTAGCTCTCATTAAATCTACAAACATCTCAATGATAATTTTCTCCCAGTGCTCAGTTCAAACGAGATGACACTTTCCAAGATATTTGGGTATTTTTTTAAAAGAAAATATGGGACATATCTTGAACAAAGAAGTGTCTCTGATATCAGACAGTGTTAACGTTTTGTGTAATGGTGATACCACAATACCAATGTTTTTACCCAATATTTAAATCAAACTGAGTGGCGAAATTCATAACTTACAAGACAAATACGTAAATTGGCATGGAAGTTCCTGTCTGATTACTAATACTGTCATCCAATTACTAAGTCATCGATGTAGGGTTATAAATTCAGGGACTACGTGTCATAACAAAAGTTACTTCTGACTTTAAACCCTGTTGAAAAAGACCCTAAGGAAACTGACTAAATGGCAATATGGGTGTTAGTTGTTGGCAGTGATTATCAAATAGTATTCGTCAAATAACATGACCCTGTTTGAAAACTGCGACAGTGAGTGTACTTAGAACTCAAACTTATAAGAACATTTGTTATGGTGACGGTATTTTACAATTAGTCAAACTCACTAAATCATAAATCCATAAAATCAAAGTGTGCATGTTTGATGTAATAATTGCACTTTGCAACAAATGTAGAAATAAAATATTTGTTTTGAATGAATGTGAATGTTGCAATATTTGCTGGTGTGTGTATTATCCATAGAGTGGAACTGACTCACTGTTGTCTGTTGGTGTGTGTATTATCCATAGAGTGGAGCTGACACACTGTTGTCTGCTGGTGTGTGTATTATCCATAGAGTGGAGCTGACACACTGTTGTCTGCTGGTGTGTGTATTATCCATAGAGTGGAGCTGACACACTGTTGTCTGCTGGTGTGTGTATTATCCATAGAGTGGAGCTGACACACTGGTGTCTGTTGGTGTGTGTATTATCCATAGAGTGGAGCTGACACACTGTTGTCTGCTGGGGTGTGTATTATCCATAGAGTGGAACTGACACAATGTTGTCTGTTGGTGTGTGTATTATCCATAGAGTGGAGCTGACACACTGTTGTCTGTTGGTGTGTGTATTATCCATAGAGTGGAGCTGACACACTGTTGTCTGTTGGTGTGTGTATTATCCATAGAGTGGAACTGACACACTGTTGTCTGTTGGTGTGTGTATTATCCATAGAGTGGAACTGACACACTGTTGTCTGCTGGTGTGTGTATTATCCATAGAGTGGAACTGACACACTGTTGTCTGCTGGTGTGTGTATTATCCATAGAGTGGAGCTGACACACTGTTGTCTGTTGGTGTGTGTATTATCCATAGAGTGGAACTGACTCACTGTTGTCTGTTGGTGTGTGTATTATCCATAGAGTGGAGCTGACACACTGTTGTCTGTTGGTGTGTGTATTATCCATAGAGTGGAACTAATTAACACACAGTTAAAATCTTAATCATTATTTCTTATAAAGCGCATTACATTATAAAAATAATCAGAATGTGCTGTACAACTGACAGGAAAAACAAACAAACATAAAAGACAACAAAAATAATTACACTATTTGAAAAGCTGTTACAAATGTCCAGGTATTAGAAAAAAATACTAAAAAGGTACACATACATAAACTTTAACATAAAAAATATAAAATGTCTAATGATAAAACAACCTAAAAATGTAAGTTTTCAGGGACAAAGTATAACAGATTTACAAGACATTGGAAATTCACCAGATTTGTTGATAGTTTGACAAATAGCTGGAGCAACCTGTTCACTCCTGTAGTTCCCTGTGATAATGTGCTGCTCTACGTTGAACCTGTTCAAGTTTGTCAATGCTTTTCAGTTGGTAAGGGTCCCGAACCACTGAACCATATTCTAGCATGAGCATGGATCTTACTCGTGGGATATAAGCTGTTTTCTTACATGACTGTGTACAATGACGGAGGTTTCTTCTCAGAAACCCCAATGTCAAGTTTGCTTTCTTTGTGATATTTGCAATATGTGGAGTCCATTTCATGTCCTCTGACAAAGTGAGACCAAGATAAGGATTTTGTGTGACCTGCTGAGTGGTTATCTGAGTCGGACTGTACCACAATACATAAATCTCTACACTACACAACTGATGGTACGGTACTACAGTGCACAAACTAATTTTCAACTTGACAGAGACACAGTTGCAAATTTAAAGCTTTTGATACAAATTTTGTGTCGCTGAAGAGAACCGTGAACTCGGTATACACCAAGAGATTTGTTTATTCTTGAACGATGCCTTACATGTAACATTACCTGTGAACCACATTCACCTCTGAGCATGTAGTGAACAATCAATTCACATAAGGCATTCGATAATCTAGTAATGAAGCTCAAAAAGAACAAGTTTCAGTTTTAGTGACAATGAAATAGTCCTGGACCAAGGACAGTGCCCTGGGGGACTCCGGAATCAACGGTGACTAGGTCTGAGTATTCCCCTTCCACTAATGATCTCATGTATCGTTTTGTAAGGAAAGATGTAATCCATGAGTGGATAGATCCATGGATGCCATAGTTCTTTAACTTATAGAGAAGCTTTTTGTGAGGGACCGTGTCGAATGCCTTGGAAAAATCCAATATAGCAATGTCTGTTTGGATGTTCTGGTCGAAAGATTTCATGAAATCATGGAGAGTTTCAACTAATTGGGTTTCACAAGAAAAGTCTGACCTAAAACCATGGTTTAGTGATGACAGTATGTGGTTTCTTTCCAAGTGTTGAAGAATATGTCGGCAAATTATGTGTTCAAGGAGTTTACTTGTAATGGAAGTTAATGAAATCAGCCTGTAGTCTTCTGGTAAATGTTTATCCCATTTTTTAAACACTGCGGCAATGTTTGCTCAGTGCTGTGAGTCTTTCATCTGGTAAGGATCCTGAATCAATTGAAATTTTGAATATTTTGCTAGTCTTGGCATGAGTTGTTCAGTGCAGTCACATAACATAATATTTGGTATTAAATCTGGACCTGATACCTTTGATGAATTTATTGTTTTAATAATTTTTTGACTCCTTTGTTATCAATAGTTAACTGTTCCAATGGTTTTACTAAGAGTTTCTTTACTTTTTTAACTGTTGACATGGTGTCTGTTGATGAGGACTTTGTAAACACGGATATGAATTGTTCAATCAAGATGTGAACTTGAAATATCAGAATCAGGGAGAATTCCTGACATAGTGTTTTTACTTCCAGTAACATCAATACAGTAAAAAGGGATCTCTGATATACATCATCAATACAGTAAAAAGGGATCTCTGATATACATCATCAATACAGTAAAAAGGGATCTCTGATATACATCATCAATACAGTAAATAGGGATCTCTGATATACATCATCAATACAGTAAAAAGGGATCTCTGATATATATCATCAATACAGTAAAAAGGGATCTCTGATATACATCATCAATACAGTAAAAAGGGATCTCTGATATACATCATCAATACAGTAAAAAGGGATCTCTGATATACATCATCAATATAGTAAAAAGGGATCTCTGATATACATCATCAATACAGTAAATAGGGATCTCTGATATACATCATCAATACAGTAAAAAGGGATCTCTGATATACATCATCAATAGAGTAAAAAGGGATCTCTGATATACATCATCAATACAGTAAAAAGGGATCTCTGATATACATCATCAATACAGTAAAAAGGGATCTCTGATATACATCATCAATAGAGTAAATAGGGATCTCTGATATATATCATCAATACAGTAAAAAGGGATCTCTGATATACATCATCAATATAGTAAAAAGGGATCTCTGATATACATCATCAATATAGTAAATAGGGATCTCTGATATACATCATCAATATAGTAAAAAGGGATCTCTGATATACATCATCAATATAGTAAAAAGGGATCTCTGATATACATCATCAATACAGTAAATAGGGATCTCTGATATATATCATCAATACAGTAAAAAGGGATCTCTGATATACATCATCAATATAGTAAAAAGGGATCTCTGATATACATCATCAATACAGTAAATAGGGATCTCTGATATACATCATCAATACAGTAAAAAGGGATCTCTGATATACATCATCAATAGAGTAAAAAGGGATCTCTGATATACATCATCAATACAGTAAAAAGGGATCTCTGATATACATCATCAATACAGTAAAAAGGGATCTCTGATATACATCATCAATATAGTAAAAAGGGATCTCTGATATACATCATCAATACAGTAAATAGGGATCTCTGATATATATCATCAATACAGTAAATAGGGATCTCTGATATACATCATCAATACAGTAAAAAGGGATCTCTGATATATATCATCAATACAGTAAAAAGGGATCTCTGATATACATCATCAATATAGTAAAAAGGGATCTCTGATATACATCATCAATACAGTAAATAGGGATCTCTGATATATATCATCAATACAGTAAATAGGGATCTCTGATATACATCATCAATACAGTAAAAAGGGATCTCTGATATACATCATCAATATAGTAAAAAGGGATCTCTGATATACATCATCAATATAGTAAAAAGGGATCTCTGATATACATCATCAATACAGTAAATAGGGATCTCTGATATACATCATCAATACAGTAAATAGGGATCTCTGATATACATCATCAATATAGTAAAAAGGGATCTCTGATATACATCATCAATACAGTAAATAGGGATCTCTGATATATATCATCAATACAGTAAATAGGGATCTCTGATATACATCATCAATACAGTAAAAAGGGATCTCTGATATACATCATCAATACAGTAAATAGGGATCTCTGATATACATCATCAATATAGTAAAAAGGGATCTCTGATATACATCATCAATATAGTAAAAAGGGATCTCTGATATACATCATCAATACAGTAAATAGGGATCTCTGATATACATCATCAATATAGTAAAAAGGGATCTCTGATATACATCATCAATATAGTAAATAGGGATCTCTGATATATATCATCAATACAGTAAAAAGGGATCTCTGATATACAACATCAATATAGTAAAAAGGGATCTCTGATATACATCATCAATACAGTAAAAAGGGATCTCTGATATATATCATCAATACAGTAAAAAGGGATCTCTGATATACATCATCAATATAGTAAATAGGGATCTCTGATCGGCATTGTCGATTTGATCACAAAGGTATGCACGGTGTGCCTCATTTAAATTTCTAAAATAATCACAATGAGCAGATTTATAAAAGTTGTAGCACAACTGTTGACAGTACACTTTAATTTTTTGTAATAATTATGTGGGTCTGTAATATACACCATCATTTTACTATGGGCATGGTGTTATATCTGTAATATACACCATCATTTTACTATGGGCATGGTGTTATATCTGTAATATACACCATCATTTTACTATGGGCATGGTGTTATATCTGTAATATACACCATCATTTTACTATGGGGCATGGTGTTATATCTGTAATATACACCATCATTTTACTATGGGCATGGTGTTATATCTGTAATATACACCATCATTTTACTATGGGGCATGGTGTTATATCTGTAATATACACCATCATTTTACTATGGGCATGGTGTTATATCTGTAATATACACCATCATTTTACTATGGGCATGGTGTTATATCTGTAATATACACCATCATTTTACTATGGGGCATGGTGTTATATCTGTAATATACACCATCATTTTACTATGGGCATGGTGTTATATCTGTAATATACACCATCATTTTACTATGGGCATGGTGTTATATCTGTAATATACACCATCATTTTACTATGGGCATGGTGTTATATCTGTAATATACACCATCATTTTACTATGGGCATGGTGTTATATCTGTAATATACACCATCATTTTACTATGGGCATGGTGTTATATCTGTAATATACACCATCATTTTACTATGGGCATGGTGTTATATCTGTAATATACACCATCATTTTACTATGGGCATGGTGTTATATCTGTAATATACACCTGGTGTCATCATTTTACTATGGGCATGGTGTTATATCTGTAATATACACCATCATTTTACTATGGGCATGGTCTTGTTGCTAGGCATACCTACATACAATTTTGCAATGCTTATTCATTTACCTTCCCATCACCAGTGTTATTTTGGCATTACCGGTGGTATATGTCATTGTTTACCTGTTACTATGTGTGTGGTCTTGATGTTAAGGGTATTTACATATTTTAAAATAATGTGTATTCAATTGCCTACCCACCCCTGTTGTTATAATTGTAAAAAACCCTATCATTTGACAGTTGCTAAGGGCATGGTCATGGTTGCTAGGGCCAATTACATATCTATGACACACTCACAATTTGCAGACTAACAGTAACACTTTTAGAACCATAACCAAATTTCATCACCAGTAGTTTTAGAGGTAAAGTTCAATACCAAAATCACTTGCATCATCTAAAGACAGACAGACAGACAGACAGACAGACAGACAGACAGACAGACAGATAGACAGATAGACAAACAAACAGACAGACAGACAGACAGACAGACAGACAGACAGACAGACAGATAGATAGACAGACAGATAGACAGACAGGTATTTTGAACCCTAGACTCTCTCAATAGTCCTCGGAGCTTTACATATGGATAAAACTTGGGTTATTTTTGTATGTTCTGACATCTACTGCATACTCAACTATCCCTGTACAGTGTGCCCTCATCAAACATATAGAGCTAACCTTTCATTGATGTATCACTGTTAGCGCAACACTCCATGTTAATGCGAAGCTTGAGGACTGTTAACACTTGTTCAAATTTACCCTAATAATGGCTTGGGCAATAAGGCTTTGAGAACACAGATGGTCCGGGATTCTTGGACCCTACAAAACATGATTGACAACTAATCTGGAGACTGTATCTATAACTAAATAAACATACTGCTTACCTCATCTCAGATAGTGATAAGGCTCCCACTGTGGAATTTTACAATTACTTACTAATGGTTAGTCTCGCTGCCAGACTCGTGACTATCGTCCCTAATCTGTTTATGTATGCCGAGCAGCACAGCCGCAAGAAGAGAGGGACTAGTCCCAAGTCTGGCTGGAAGCGTTTGGATAAAAATACCCGCCAATGAAACTAGCGAATAGACAGATTGTTCAAACATACTAGCTACTGAATATTCTATATCCAGGAGGAGTCTGTTATAAATAGCGACTAATCATGTGTTGAGGATTTTTTTACTTCAATGAATGACAATGTCACTTATTGTTCATTGCGTAATGTCAAGAGGAAGAAAACAAGCTGCCGCATTAACCATAAACACAGAATATTGCAACAGGCAAGTAACAAACACAACGCATGAAAATGGAAAAAGTTACGAGAAAACCTGCCTCGTGATTGAATATGGTATGCAGCAATAATTGTAGCGTTTTGCTGCGGTTTTGTGGTTTTTTTCGTCTGTTTTGGTGACTTTTTAAGTTTTAGTGTTTAACCTGCCCCTAACGCTACAATTCCTAGTGTAGGGATTCCAATCAGCTGATGCGATGCTGATCGGTATCGCAGGTATCAACCCTTATTTTCGCCAAAATATCGACCTACCTACTGAAAATCTGACATTTCCTAACCGCAACACTTCTTAGGAATCCCCCGCAGCACAATCGACACCCTGATCTGGCCTTTCCCCCATCAAAAACGGCTGCCGAAAATGCGAAACTAGACAATTTTGAAACCTTTCGCGGCTACGAGAGCTCGGCAAATGTACCAGTGATCAACGACCTTCGTTCCATTTCCTTACAGTGCAGTGTTACTTTGAAACAAAAATCAACTGTAGCATGTATCATTTACTAGTATTTACGTAGGACAAAACATGGGGGAAGGACTTCGTGTGTTCAGGATGTGAAATCAACGGTGTACATTGTACATCAATAATGTACATCTCAATGAAAGACATATAGAAATGTGTATACTAAGATAGAACAGAAATAGAATTCGTATAAATAAGCTTACAAAAAATTCACACTAAATTGTTGCCTGCAATTTCATCCATCTCAACATAAGCATGGTGTTCCTGTAGTCTCGTAATCTTAATGTGGAATACATTGTATGTATTTCGAAACGTAACAGGAACATCATCAGGAGTTTTATGTGGTCACCATATACTTTAATCGGTGTTTTTGTTACCGAAGACATCATAGCCTTCAGGACAACAAATATTACCATGACTGTGCGTAGGTGACAACACGTGTCTTTGTTATGATCGCACCACGTTGAGATGTCATTTGCATACTTTGGCAAACCCACATAATGACGTAATCACATTCCTTTCCAAACGCTTCCAACCAGACTCGGGACAAGTCCCTCTCTTCTCGCGGCTGCACTGCTCGGCATACATCAAACAGATTAGGGACGATAGTCACGAGTCTGGCAGCGAGACTAACTAATGGTGTGCCTAATAGATTTATACATGTAGAAAGACTCTGATCTGTTCCCTTAGCTCTGGTTTTCCCAACAAAATCCGCCTTTCTGACAAAATCTCAGCAGCTATGTGTCATCTGTGGCCAATTTAGTGTCAAGAGGTTCAAACTGTCATTTAGATTTGCAACTGAAAAGATCTTGTTGCTAAAATCCAAAGAGCATTCCCCAGTTTCCCTACAGAAGAGGGGAATATATGTAGAAAATGCCACAGCATGGTTTTTGGCACTGTGAATGGACTGTATGAACTGGACTGTCGATCTGACACTGTGAATGGACTGTATGAACTGGACTGTCGATCTGACACTGTGAATGGACTGTATGAACTGGACTGTCGATCTGACACTGAATGGACTGTATGAACTGGACTGTCGATCTGACACTGTGAATGGACTGTGTGAACTGAACTGTCGATCTGACACTGGCAAATTAAAGCCACAAGGAACCAAATGAAAAGAAAACTAACACAAACGGTACCAACAAAATTGACACCACAAATGAAAAGGCCAACAAGAACGCTGACATTTGCAGACATGAGTACACCTATCCATGCTCCAGACATTTTTGCCTCACTACCAACGTCCAGTGGTGTTCAAATGAGGAAAATCCTTCCTAAGCCAAAGTCACTGTCAAATTGTTTATACTTTGAACATTACATTCAATTGTGGCATATTCAGTAGCCTCTTGTAAGCTTGCATCAGAAGCTATGTTGAAGGATTACAATAATAAAGGGGCAGGGGACTCCAAACAATTTTTAATACCACTTCATCTGTTCATCCCCAGAAACATCCCTGTGAAATGTCAGAAAAATCAACCAGGTACTTTTGGAATGATAGACCTTTGACCAAAAAGACAATTTGCATATCACTGATGGGATCACTGGATCATGAACAATCCTTAAACTATACACCCCTAAGAATGTTCCCACCAAATTTCAGACCGATTTGCCCTGTAGTTTTTTGAGTTTCAGTTTTTTGACCAAAAATCACATTTTTACCCAAATCACACATCGGTGGTAAGATCATTTTGATTTGAACAATTTCCCAACTAGACACCAAAGGTAATATACCCTCCAAATGTCAAGCCAATCAGTCTCACGGTTTTTGACAAAGTCATTTACACACACACACACACACACACACACACACACACACACACACACACACACACACACACACACTCACACACTTCACCATACCTGTAGCACTACTGAATTTAGCAATGGGGGGGGGGGGGAGCAAGTTCATTACTAAATGATTTTGACATCTGAAGGCAAAACTGAACGTAGAGATACTAATTTATATTATAATTTTATTATAATTCTACCGCTATAGACTCCTTGCAAGTTCCATGTTCTAAATCCATTCCTAGCATGGTATGCATGTAGAAGCAAAATAGGTTACTTACTTTCAAAGTTGTTCATCGACCATTGTCCTGACTCTAGTCTGCTATATCAAGTTCAAATGTTTTGTAAAGATCTCTGACAGGAACACCTTCTAACTCAGCTAGTAAAAACAATAGTCAAACAAAGAATGCCATAGTGTAAGAAATTAGGAAAATTTTACAGCAAAAATATATGCAATTTTTTGCTCTTTTTTTCAATCCAATTCAGTATTCTACTTCTAAAGTCCCAGTAACTAACTTTTCACTATGTTTCCCCTTGAAAAATATACCAAACCTTTACATGAAATACATGCAGTTCAATAATTTTGATTAAAATATCTCTTTACTAGGAACCCTGTAGTTGTTGCTGGAGTGCATGTAAGTAATTGGCCCAAAACTGACCAAGTACGGGCAGAGTTACGAGCTCGCAAGTCTCAAGTACGAGTGACGTCTGAACATATATATACGGGTGACGTAACGAGCTCGTAAGTCTGAAATACGAGTGAGGTCATGTAGTGGTCCTCCTAAATTACTGCCCGGGGAAGAAAGAAAGTGCCTGGGAGTAAACTAGAGGGTAAACGGAACAAAATGTGTGTAGGTGCAGGTTTTTCAGCCTGAAATTTTGTACCTGGTGACGTCCATAGCCATTGCATGATTCATTGATACGGATTCAGTGAGTTACTGCCCGGGGAAAATCTAAACGTCAAATCGATATCAAAAGTCAATTTGTGATTGAACTAGAATGTTAAGAACCCCCTATCTAACCTAACTTGTGGCCGCACAAGTCTTGTTTTATCGTTTTTAGGCTAACAATCCCTTTGTTCACCTAGACCATGGAAGTACTTCCATGCCTAGACTCATTTTATCTGCGCCATCTTTTTTCCTGGGACATATTCTGTTGAAGGGTGTGTGGCTATAGTAACGATCCCGCCTTCCAAGTTTTTTTATGTAAGTGACAAATGATCTGACAAATAATAAGGAATATATTATCGTCATGATATGTGTGACTGAATGTTTTATTATGAAAATAAATTTCCTAACCAATCCTGCCAACACAACGTAACGGCGTTTGCGAACATAAGCCATATTGGTAAGTGGCATAAATCGAGTGCCCGGGGAAAATTGCGTTACCAAACCAACTAGACAGATATATAGCAATGTGTGCAAAGTGACTTTTCGGGTCCGTAAGTTTGCGTGATTGGCCAACATAATTACGCATATGAACATTGGGGTAAGGGACATAATTAAGTAACGCCCGGGAAAATTTCGTCACCAAACCAACACTGAAAGTTTTGACTCCAAAAAGTATTCCTCCGCACCGCTCACATTAATCACACCAAGTTCAGAGCCGATTATACTTCCAAGTTACGAGTGAAAACAAAATAACATACGCCTAAACGTTAGCTTGCCGAGAATTTTTTTCACATTAATGATAAAAGAATATCATTATTATTACATTTAATTTACAACAACCAAATATTCGCCACGTACTCGTGGAATACGACAAACGTGAGTCCTCTGCGTACTCATCGAAAATTAGGCCAACTACAAGAGTATGATGTCACCCGTATATGGAAATTACGAGTTCAGACGTCAGTCGTACTTGAGACTTACGAGCTCGTAACTCTGCCCGTACTTGGTCAGTTTTGGGCGAATTACATACCTCTGGAGTGATGCACAATTAGACAGGGTACCAAGGCTGAAATTTTGAATAAATTGCCTGGCTTGAAGTACAATTTTTGTCAGTACAATTGGTTAGAGTAACATCACTCGGAGGCTGATATGTGACATTTTAATGTTTAGCATCCTTCAAAATAAGGTCACCGTTACCATGGAAGCTGCCTCCTGTGAGTTTGCACAAGAGAATCCAGAGGGGCAACATCAGTTTTCTGATGGCCCAGATATTACTCTAACCAAATATGATGTCAAAAATTGTACTTCAAACCATGTAAGGTAACGCTTGTTTTAAGCCACTTTTTGGACCTGGCGTCCTGACTATTAAAATGGGTTGATTTAGTACTGTGTACACTGACTTCACTTACTGTAATACTGACAATATTAAAACTCACCTAGCTTTCCAAGCAGCATTTGACCAGTGTCTTTCAGTTCATTGTATTCATGCATCTTACATATATGTACACTTAACTCTTCTTCCCTGTATCCCCTGTAATACACGTACATGTCCATTAATAGTTCATCACCTGTAACACATGTACATGTCCATTAATAGTTCATCACCTGTAACACATGTACATGTCCATTAATAGTTCATCACCTGTAATACATGTACATGTCCATTAATAGTTCATCACCTGTAATACACGTACATGTCCATTAATAGTTCATCACCTGTAACACATGTACATGTCCATTAATAGTTCATCACCTGTAACACATGTACATGTCCATTAATAGTTCATCTCCTGTAACACATGTACATGTCCATTAATAGTTCATCTCCTGTAACACATGTACATGTCCATTAATAGTTCATCCCCTGTAATACACGTACATGTCCATTAATAGTTCATCTCCTGTAATACATGTACATGTCCATTAATAGTTCATCCCCTGTAATACACGTACATGTCCATTAATAGTTCATCACCTGTAATACATGTACATGTCCATTAATAGTTCATCTCCTGTAATACACGTACATGTCCATTAATAGTTCATCTCCTGTAATACACGTACATGTCCATTAATAGTTCATCTCCTGTAATACATGTACATGTCCATTAATAGTTCATCCCCTGTAATACACGTACATGTCCATTAATAGTTCATCACCTGTAATACATGTACATGTCCATTAATAGTTCATCCCCTGTAACACATGTACATGTCCATTAATAGTTCATCACCTGTAACACATGTACATGTCCATTAATAGTTCATCTCCTGTAACACATGTACATGTCCATTAATAGTTCATCACCTGTAACACATGTACATGTCCATTAATAGTTCATCACCTGTAATACATGTACATGTCCATTAATAGTTCATCTCCTGTAACACATGTACATGTCCATTAATAGTTCATCACCTGTAACACATGTACATGTCCATTAATAGTTCATCACCTGTAACACATGTACATGTCCATTAATAGTTCATCACCTGTAACACATGTACATGTCCATTAATAGTTCATCACCTGTAATACATGTACATGTCCATTAATAGTTCATCCCCTGTAATACATGTACATGTCCATTAATAGTTCATCTCCTGTAACACATGTACATGTCCATTAATAGTTCATCACCTGTAATACATGTACATGTCCATTAATAGTTCATCACCTGTAACACATGTACATGTCCATTAATAGTTCATCCCCTGTAATACATGTACATGTCCATTAATAGTTCATCTCCTGTAACACATGTACATGTCCATTAATAGTTCATCTCCTGTAACACATGTACATGTCCATTAATAGTTCATCACCTGTAATACATGTACATGTCCATTAATAGTTCATCCCCTGTAATACATGTACATGTCCATTAATAGTTCATCTCCTGTAACACATGTACATGTCCATTAATAGTTCATCACCTGTAATACATGTACATGTCCATTAATAGTTCATCCCCTGTAATACATGTACATGTCCATTAATAGTTCATCTCCTGTAACACATGTACATGTCCATTAATAGTTCATCACCTGTAATACATGTACATGTCCATTAATAGTTCATCACCTGTAACACATGTACATGTCCATTAATAGTTCATCACCTGTAACACATGTACATGTCCATTAATAGTTCATCCCCTGTAACACATGTACATGTCCATTAATAGTTCATCACCTGTAATACATGTACATGTCCATTAATAGTTCATCACCTGTAACACATGTACATGTCAATTAATAGTTCATCTCCTGTAATACATGTACATGTCCATTAATAGTTCATCCCCTGTAATACATGTACATGTCAATTAATAGTTCATCTCCTGTAACACATGTACATGTCCATTAATAGTTCATCCCCTGTAATACATGTACATGTCCATTAATAGTTCATCACCTGTAACACATGTACATGTCCATTAATAGTTCATCACCTGTAACACATGTACATGTCCATTAATAGTTCATCACCTGTAACACATGTACAATGTCATGTACATGTCCATTAATAGTTCATCACCTGTAATACATGTACATGTCCATTAATAGTTCATCTCCTGTAACACATGTACATGTCCATTAATAGTTCATCACCTGTAACACATGTACATGTCCATTAATAGTTCATCACCTGTAACACATGTACATGTCCATTAATAGTTCATCACCTGTAACACATGTACATGTCCATTAATAGTTCATCACCTGTAATACATGTACATGTCCATTAATAGTTCATCCCCTGTAACACATGTACATGTCCATTAATAGTTCATCACCTGTAACACATGTACATGTCCATTAATAGTTCATCACCTGTAACACATGTACAATGTCATGTACATGTCCATTAATAGTTCATCACCTGTAATACATGTACATGTCCATTAATAGTTCATCTCCTGTAACACATGTACATGTCCATTAATAGTTCATCACCTGTAACACATGTACATGTCCATTAATAGTTCATCACCTGTAACACATGTACATGTCCATTAATAGTTCATCCCCTGTAACACATGTACATGTCCATTAATAGTTCATCACCTGTAACACATGTACATGTCCATTAATAGTTCATCACCTGTAATACATGTACATGTCCATTAATAGTTCATCTCCTGTAACACATGTACATGTCCATTAATAGTTCATCTCCTGTAACACATGTACATGTCCATTAATAGTTCATCAAATATACAGTATAGTGATTGCTACTAATGCATTGTTATTTGATAACAAAGATATTGTATAAAATATTTTGCAAAACTAAAATTACTTCAACAAAACAGAACTAGTTTCTGTAGTTGGGTGATAAACTTTGATGGGTAGGAACAACCTGAGTAGTTGGGTGATAAACTTTGATGGGTAGGAACAACCTGATTAGGAACAACCTGAGTAGGAACAACCTGATTAGGAACAACCTGATTAGAACTCAAAACATAGAGTATCAGCATTCCAACATTAATTAGTTTGCATCAACCTACCATCATTTATCACTGTCATTATTTATGTTGTATATCTGCTTTGTGTAGCTATCTTGGGGCACGATCAATTTTCCCAATCATGATTTGGATTAATCTGATGTCATTTCTGGAGACAAGCTTGTAAACGAAACGCTCAATCATGATCATGATTATTTACATGTAAACATTTAAAAAGGTTTCAAACATTTCCGACAAATTAAATGATTTTACATCGTCAAAATGTTTGCAATGATAACAAATAACCAATCTCACCAAACACAATTTATTTAAATTATGTTTTCCATAATTTCTAACTTTCTGTAAGCCACATGCGTACAATCCCCTTATGATATTACATGGGCATGATTACTGTGATTACCAATCATGATATTACATTGTCCACCATCTTATAATCACATCAATCATGGTTTGGGACATGATTACTATGATTACCAATCATGATATTACATTGTCCACCATCTTATAATCACATCAATCATGGTTTGGGACATAATTACTGCGATTATCAATCATGATATTACATTGTCCACCATCTTATAATCACATCAATCATGGTTTGGGGCATAATTACTGTGATTACCAATCATGATATTACATTGTCCACCATCTTGCCAATCATGATAGTGATTGGTACTTATCAAATGTGAAATCATGAATGTGATCAATAAATCCTGATTATAATTGTACAAATCAAATGTGCCCCAGATTTGCCTGTACAAGGTGAGCTAAGTCCTATGATGAAACTCTTGGCTGTAACAAAAGCATTGTTTCCAAGCAACCTCAAATCTTGATGCCATTGACAGATTGGTGAGAAGTGGCCCATAAAAGATTTCATGATTTCATGAGATCAATAAAACAATAACCTGTCATTTTAGGCTGAGACAGGAAGCATTCTTCCAAGGCAAGAATCACATTTTTTGACCCAAAATGCACATCTCTGAGGCAATCATTTTCATTTGAACAATTTCTCATCTATACACCCTAAATAACATCACCAAATATCAAGGTAATTGGTCTGATTGTTGTTAGGTTCAAATACTCCAGGGGTTTTTCATAAGTTTTCTAAGTATTCAAATCAACTTTAGTCATATTCTAGGAGTATTGACCAGTGAAATACATTTTATTTGTCAACGCACCAGATTTTTAGTAAATATTTTTCACCTATCTAATCAACACTCCACGGTTATGACAGTTATGTCAATCATTCAAAGTACTGTTCCAGGACTTTTCAGAAGTCTTTTGAAATTCCAGGACTTTTCAGAAGTCTTTTGAAATTCCAGGACTTTTCAGAAGTCTTTTGAAATTCCAGGACGTTTCAGAAGTCTTTTGAAATTCCAGGACTTTTCAGAAGTCTTTTGAAATTCCAGAACTTTTCAGAAGTCTTTTGAAATTCCAGGACTTTTCAGAAGTCTTTTGAAATTCAGGACTTTTCAGAAGTCTTTTGAAATTCCAGAACTTTTCAGAAGTCTTTTTGAAATTCCAGGACTTTTCAGAAGTCTTTTGAAATTCCAGAACTTTTCAGAAGTCTTTTTGAAATTCCAGGACTTTTCAGAAGTCTTTTGAAATTCCAGGACTTTTCAGAAGTCTTTTTGAAATTCCAGGACTTTTCAGAAGTCTTTTGAAATTCCAGGACTTTTCAGAAGTCTTTTTGAAATTCCAGGAGTTTTCAGAAGTCTTTTGAAATTCCAGGACTTTTCAGAAGTCTTTTGAAATTCAAGGAGTTTTAAGGATTCCTTTGAAATTGCAGGAGTTTCAAGGAACATATAAACATTTTAAATGTTAAACTTACTCATCTTTTAAAGCATCAATTTCTTTATCCAAGTCTGATGTTTTCTTGTTCAACTTTGTTATATCAAGGTGAACACTACCAGCTGTCTCAACACTGGCCACATCAAAGGCAGTACTGTCATGGTTTCTAAACTGTGAAATGTTTGGAGAGAAATTTGTACAGATAAGTTAAACATGAAATACAAATACCTCCATGGTGAGATGGACTTGTTTACTAGCTCTCTCAGTACAGTCCTTATGACAGGAACACTGTTTAAACAAAAAAAACGTCATTCTTTACAGGAATAACCAGAATAGCATATTATGTATTTGTAATGAGTATTTATATGTGCAGTTGTACAGTTATCATTATTACCTCTTGTACTGACCTAAAACAGCACAACAACCAGTCAATTCCTACAAGTGAGGTAAACTGAACAGACCTAAAACAGCACAACAACCAGTCAATTCCTACAAGTGATCTAAACTGAACAGACCTAGAACAGCACAACAACCAGTCAATTCCTACAAGTGAGGTAAACTGAACAGATCTAGAACAGCACAACAACCAGTCATTCCTACAAGTGAGGTAAACTGAACAAACCTAGAACAGTACAACAACCAGTCAATTCCTACAAGTGAGGTAAACTGAACAGATCTAGAACAGCACAACAACCAGTCATTCCTACAAGTGAGGTAAACTGAACAAACCTAGAACAGCACAACAACCAGTCAATTCCTACAAGTGAGGTAAACTGAACAGACCTAGAACAGCACAACAACCAGTCAATTCCTACAAGTGAGGTAAACTGAACAGACCTAGAACAGCACAACAACCAGTCAATTCCTACAAGTGAGGTAAACTGAACAAACCTAGAACAGCACAACAACCAGTCAATTCCTACAAGTGAGGTAAACTGAACAGACCTAGAACAGCACAACAACCAGTCAATTCCTACAAGTGAGGTAAACTGAACAGATCTAGAACAGCACAACAACCAGTCAATTCCTACAAGTGAGGTAAACTGAACAAACCTAGAACAGCACAACAACCAGTCAATTCCTACAAGTGAGGTAAACTGAACAGACCTAGAACAGCACAACAACCAGTCAATTCCTACAAGTGAGGTAAACTGAACAGATCTAGAACAGTACAACAACCAGTCAATTCCTACAAGTGAGGTAAACTGAACAAACCTAGAACAGTACAACAACCAGTCAATTCCTACAAGTGAGGTAAACTGAACAAACCTAGAACAGTACAACAACCAGTCAATTCCTACAAGTGAGGTAAACTGAACAAACCTAGAACAGTACAACAACCAGTCAATTCCTACAAGTGAGGTAAACTGAACAGAACTAGAACAGCACAACAACCAGTCAATTCCTACAAGTGAGGTAAACTGAACAGATCTAGAACAGCACAACAACCAGTCAATTCCTACAAGTGAGGTAAACTCAACAGACCCAGAACAGCACAACAACCAGTCAATTCCTACAAGTGAGGTAAACTGAACAGACCTAGAACAGTACAACAACCAGTCAATTCCTACAAGTGGGGTAAACTGAACAGATCTAGAACAGCACAACAACCAGTCAATTCCTACAAGTGAGGTAAACTGAACAGACCTAGAACAGCACAACAACCAGTCAATTCCTACAAGTGAGGTAAACTGAACAGACCTAGAACAGCACAACAACCAGTCAATTCCTACAAGTGAGGTAAACTGAACAGATCTAGAACAGCACAACAACCAGTCAATTCCTACAAGTGAGGTAAACTGAACAGATCTAGAACAGCACAACAACCAGTCAATTCCTACAAGTGAGGTAAACTGAACAGATCTAGAACAGCACAACAACCAGTCAATTCCTACAAGTGAGGTAAACTGAACAGATCTAGAACAGCACAACAACCAGTCAATTCCTACAAGTGAGGTAAACTGAACAGACCTAGAACAGTACAACAACCAGTCAATTCCTACAAGTGAGGTAAACTGAACAGACCTAGAACAGCACAACAACCAGTCAATTCCTACAAGTGAGGTAAACTGAACAGATCTAGAACAGTACAACAACCAGTCAATTCCTACAAGTGAGGTAAACTGAACAGATCTAGAACAGCACAACAACCAGTCAATTCCTACAAGTGAGGTAAACTGAACAAAACTAGAACAGCACAACAACCAGTCAATTCCTACAAGTGAGGTAAACTGAACAGATCTAGAACAGCACAACAACCAGTCAATTCCTACAAGTGAGGTAAACTGAACACACCTAGAACAGCACAACAACCAGTCAATTCCTACAAGTGAGGTAAACTGAACAGACCTAGAACAGCACAACAACCAGTCAATTCCTACAAGTGAGGTAAACTGAACAGATCTAGAACAGCACAACAACCAGTCAATTCCTACAAGTGAGGTAAACTGAACAGATCTAGAACAGCACAACAACCAGTCAATTCCTACAAGTGAGGTAAACTGAACAGACCTAGAACAGCACAACAACCAGTCAATTCCTACAAGTGAGGTAAACTGAACAGATCTAGAACAGTACAACAACCAGTCAATTCCTACAAGTGAGGTAAACTGAACAGATCTAGAACAGCACAACAACCAGTCAATTCCTACAAGTGAGGTAAACTGAACAAAACTAGAACAGCACAACAACCAGTCAATTCCTACAAGTGAGGTAAACTGGACAGACCTAGAACAGCACAACAACCAGTCAATTCCTACAAGTGAGGTAAACTGAACAAACCTAGAACAGCACAACAACCAGTCAATTCCTACAAGTGAGGTAAACTGAACAAACCTAGAACAGCACAACAACCAGTCAATTCCTACAAGTGAGGTAAACTGAACAGACCTAGAACAGTACAACAACCAGTCAATTCCTACAAGTGAGGTAAACTGAACAGATCTAGAACAGCACAACAACCAGTCAATTCCTACAAGTGAGGTAAACTGAACAGATCTAGAACAGCACAACAACCAGTCAATTCCTACAAGTGAGGTAAACTGAACAGATCTAGAACAGCACAACAACCAGTCAATTCCTACAACTTGTACAAGTGAGGTAAACTGAACACACCTAGAACAGCACAACAACCAGTCAATTCCTACAAGTGAGGTAAACTGAACAGACCTAGAACAGCACAACAACCAGTCAATTCCTACAAGTGAGGTAAACTGAACAGATCTAGAACAGCACAACAACCAGTCAATTCCTACAAGTGAGGTAAACTGAACAGATCTAGAACAGCACAACAACCAGTCAATTCCTACAAGTGATCTAAACTGAACAGACCTAGAACAGCACAACAACCAGTCAATTCCTACAAGTGAGGTAAACTGAACAGACCTAGAACAGTACAACAACCAGTCAATTCCTACAAGTGAGGTAAACTGAACAGACCCAAAACGGCACAACAACCAGTCAATTCCTACAAGTGAGGTAAACTGAACAGATCTAGAACAGTACAACAACCAGTCAATTCCTACAAGTGAGGTAAACTGAACAGATCTAGAACAGCACAACAACCAGTCAATTCCTACAAGTGAGGTAAACTGAACAGATCTAGAACAGCACAACAACCAGTCAATTCCTACAAGTGAGGTAAACTGAACAAAACTAGAACAGCACAACAACCAGTCAATTCCTACAAGTGAGGTAAACTGAACAAACCTAGAACAGTACAACAACCAGTCAATTCCTACAAGTGAGGTAAACTGAACAAAACTAGAACAGCACAACAACCAGTCAATTCCTACAAGTGAGGTAAACTGAACAGACCCAGAACGGCACAACAACCAGTCAATTCCTACAAGTGAGGTAAACTGAACAGATCTAGAACAGCACAACAACCAGTCATTCCTACAAGTGATCTAAACTGAACAGACCTAGAATAGCACAACAACCAGTCAATTCCTACAAGTGAGGTAAACTGAACAGACCCAGAACGGCACAACAACCAGTCAATTCCTACAAGTGAGGTAAACTGAACAAAACTAGAACAGCACAACAACCAGTCAATTCCTACAAGTGAGGTAAACTGAACAGATCTAGAACAGCACAACAACCAGTCAATTCCTACAAGTGAGGTAAACTGAACAGATCTAGAACAGCACAACAACCAGTCAATTCCTACAAGTGAGGTAAACTGAACAGATCTAGAACAGCACAACAACCAGTCAATTCCTTCAAGTGAGGTAAACTGAACAAAACTAGAACAGCACAACAACCAGTCAATTCCTACAAGTGAGGTAAACTGAACAGATCTAGAACAGCACAACAACCAGTCAATTCCTACAAGTGAGGTAAACTGAACAGACCCAGAACGGCACAACAACCAGTCAATTCCTACAAGTGAGGTAAACTGAACAAACCTAGAGCAGCACAACAACCAGTCAATTCCTACAAGTGAGGTAAACTGAACAGAACTAGAACAGCACAACAACCAGTCAATTCCTACAAGTGAGGTAAACTGAACAGACCCAGAACGGCACAACAACCAGTCAATTCCTACAAGTGAGGTAAACTGAACAAACCTAGAACAGCACAACAACCAGTCAATTCCTACAAGTGAGGTAAACTGAACAGATCTAGAACAGCACAACAACCAGTCAATTCCTACAAGTGAGGTAAACTGAACAGACCCAGAACGGCACAACAACCAGTCAATTCCTACAAGTGAGGTAAACTGAACAGACCTAGAACAGCACAACAACCAGTCAATTCCTACAAGTGAGGTAAACTGAACAAACCTAGAATAGCACAACAACCAGTCAATTCCTACAAGTGAGGTAAACTGAACAGACCTAGAACAGCACAACAACCAGTCAATTCCTACAAGTGAGGTAAACTGAACAGATCTAGAACAGCACAACAACTAGTCAATTCCTACAAGTGAGGTAAACTGAACAGACCTAGAACAGCACAACAACCAGTCAATTCCTACAAGTGAGGTAAACAGAACAGACCTAGAACAGCACAACAACCAGTCAATTCCTACAAGTGAGGTAAACTGAACAAACCTAGAACAGCACAACAACCAGTCAATTCCTACAAGTGAGGTAAACTGAACAGATCTAGAACAGCACAACAACCAGTCAATTCCTACAAGTGAGGTAAACTGAACAGACCCAGAACGGCACAACAACCAGTCAATTCCTACAAGTGAGGTAAACTGAACAGACCTAGAACAGCACAACAACCAGTCAATTCCTACAAGTGAGGTAAACTGAACAAACCTAGAATAGCACAACAACCAGTCAATTCCTACAAGTGAGGTAAACTGAACAGACCTAGAACAGCACAACAACCAGTCAATTCCTACAAGTGAGGTAAACTGAACAGATCTAGAACAGCACAACAACTAGTCAATTCCTACAAGTGAGGTAAACTGAACAGACCTAGAACAGCACAACAACCAGTCAATTCCTACAAGTGAGGTAAACAGAACAGACCTAGAACAGCACAACAACTAGTCAATTCCTACAAGTGAGGTAAACTGAACAGATCTAGAACAGCACAACAACCAGTCAATTCCTACAAGTGATCTAAACAGAACAGACCTAGAACAGCACAACAACCAGTCAATTCCTACAAGTGAGGTAAACTGAACAGACCTAGAACAGTACAACAACCAGTCAATTCCTACAAGTGAGGTAAACAGAACAGACCTAGAACAGCACAACAACCAGTCAATTCCTACAAGTGATCTAAACAGAACAGACCTAGAACAGCACAACAACCAGTCAATTCCTACAAGTGAGGTAAACTGAACAGACCTAGAACAGTACAACAACCAGTCAATTCCTACAAGTGAGGTAAACTGAACAGACCTAGAACAGCACAACAACCAGTCAATTCCTACAAGTGAGGTAAACTGAACAAACCTAGAACAGCACAACAACCAGTCAATTCCTACAAGTGAGGTAAACTGAACAGACCTAGAACAGCACAACAACCAGTCAATTCCTACAAGTGAGGTAAACTGAACAGACCTAGAACAGTACAACAACCAGTCAATTCCTACAAGTGAGGTAAACTGAACAGACCTAGAACAGTACAACAACCAGTCAATTCCTACAAGTGAGGTAAACTGAACAAAACTAGAACAGCACAACAACCAGTCAATTCCTACAAGTGAGGTAAACTGAACAAACCTAGAACAGCACAACAACCAGTCAATTCCTACAAGTGAGGTAAACTGAACAAAACTAGAACAGCACAACAAACAGTCAATTCCTTCAAGTGAGGTGAGGTGAGGTGAGGAGAGGTGAGATGAGGTGGTGAGGTGAGGAGAGGTATGGTGAGGTGAGGTGAGATGAGGTGGTGAGGTGAGGTGAGATGAGATGAGATGACATGAGGTGAGGTGGTGAGGTGAGGTGAGGTGGTGAGGTGAGGAGAGGTGTGGTGAGATGAGGTGAGATGAGGTGGTGAGGTGAGGTGTGGTAAGGTGGTGAGATGAGATGAGATGACATGTGGTGAGGTGAGGTAAGGTGAGGTGAGGTGTGGTGAGGTGAGGTGAGATGAGGTGGTGAGGTGAGGTGAGATGAGGTGAGATGAGGAGGTGAGGTGAGGTGAGATGAGGTGGCGAGGTGAGGTGAGATGAGATGAGATGAGGAGGTGAGGTGAGGTGAGATGAGGTGGCGAGGTGAGGTGAGATGAGATGACATGAGGTGGTGAGATGAGATGAGGTGAGGTGGTGAGGTGAGATGCAATGAGGTGAGGTGGTGAGGTGAGGTGAGGTGAGATGAGGTGGTGAGGTGAGGTGAGGTGAGGTGAGGTGAGATGAGATGAGATGAGATGAGTTATAGCTTTATTGCAACCATATAGAAATTGAGGTATATAAGACTGTGTAAAAAAATATTAAAGAACACTGCAATGAAATACATGTACTATGATGTAGGCTAATGTTCTAAGTATATATTAGTATATAGATGCACTTACTGGTGATTTGAAATTACCCAGTCTTCGTCCCTTCTTTGCTGAATGTGATACCCCAGGCCTTTGAAAATGAAATGGTACATTCTATGATATCGTGGATGTGTTGTACTACTAATTATTTTTCTTCATTCAGCTTGGAAATACTTGTGACCTATTAAAGGCTTGTCACTATGAGTCATTAGAGGATTAGTGACAACCCTTAGGTCACAAGTATTTTCAAGCTGAATGAAGAAAAATACTGGGAATAACATAATTATACCAGCAACAGTAATATCAAAGAAAAACCGGGTAAAATAATGGCAACTTTGAGCAGAACCAGTGAGTGCCATAGACATGCACTGTCGTGACATAGAACGACCAGCATATATACAATGTACGCCATATTTTTTGTTTAACATGGCTTGTGCATGGTATAATGCAATATATACCAGAAATGAACTGAAAATGCTCCTGTATGAGGGGAAATGTTGTTAATATGCTTACCAAGACTAAATGTATTTCTGTACTGTCGTACCTTTGGGTAATCAATATCTGTAGCAAATTCACTTGAATTCAGTACAGTCCTGGCTATATACATGTATCTCTTATTGCAAAAGTTCATAAAATATGCAAATTAGCAACTGAATCAATACCATCATATCTTTGCTCAGTCAATATCTTTAGCAAGTTTCATCAAATTTGGTGCATTAATTATGCAAATGAGCAATTAATTGACACACGACTAAATTTCATTAAGAACTATCACATCTCTGTGTGATCAATATATGTGTCTTTCTTGGTCTGGGCCCTAATTGCCAAAGTTCGTTAATTATGCATATAAGCAATTAATTGACAGCACTAAATTTCATAACAGTACCAGTTGGGAAAGTGTATGAATCGCCTTTGTTAACTACATGTAGTTGGACTAAATTGATTGTACAGATAGATTTCATTCATAAAACTTGACAGGATGTTTTGCAAACAACAGGATACCAAGGTGGGATGAAGCAACCATTTTTACTGAGATAAAGAATTGTATGTAGCAACATTGAAAAAACGTTACAAGGAAACCAGCCGACATATAAAAAACGATTTGAATGTTTAGTATGCCTTTCCCATATCTTTGAAAATGAAACATCAATGTTTAGGATGTAAAAAAACTCTGTAAGAGTAATGTAATAAAATAAGTAGTTGACTCCCTCACCCGATCTACACTCTAACATACATGGTGTCATTTCCTTCAAGTCCAAAGTCTGCCTCAAGATCAAATACAAAGTGAGATACAAAGACTGATTACAGCCAGGCTGGGTGCCCACTAAAGGGCTTTACTGTGCGTAGCTACATTGAAAAATATTAAAGTGAAACAAGCCAAGACATATAAAATAACGAATTTGAATCTTTACATGTGTATGTATGTCTTCCAGTGATTGGGAAGTCAATGCGCCCCGCGCCATAGTCGCATTTAATTGAAAATTGGAACATTGAAATCGACTTCTTGGCGCCCACAAAGGCGCATTGTGGCTAACAGTGAAATTTAGACACTTCAGTGCTGGAGTGCCGATTCGGTAGAGGCGAAGTACGGAAGTTCATTGTAAACCCAACTCATGTCAGCTGTTTGAAATGATGCCCTTTTGCAAAGCAAATCTGAATACTTATACTGTTTCATGTCCCTCTATCCATGTTTGACTATTTGAATACACGATACACGCATGACCATTCCCCGGGTATAGTGAAACAGATCAAACCAATACGATTCAAGATATTCAAATTAGTATGCCCTTTGATGACCTCGCCTGACCGTCACTGCATTCATCATGCATGAGAAAAGACGTCAACTCCTTGAATGAATGTTACGATCAGTGATTATGATCACCGATGTTTTAGAATAAATACCTGAAGCATAAATTTATCAACACAATTACTAATCTTGTAGGTAACAACTAAAATCGCTACCACAGAAAACTACCATCGCGATGTCCACTTTTCTTTTCCATGTCAGGCTTACAACGGTTGCATGGCTTCATACGGTACGGACTTACGGTTCGCGACTTGAACATGCTTCCCTACTGTACAAACAATAACAAGCAGAAATATTACTTTACTTATTTATGTATTTAATTTTCATGTGACTACATAAGAACACTTTTACATTCGTACCCCTATAGGCCCTATCAGAAATAACGAATGTTGCCAATTCTACCTCACCATTCATTCCGTAGTAACTCGTATGCTAACTTGGGCTCTTTAGAATTTCTGAATGGCCCATTGAAATTGAAAATGTCCCATTCATTTTTGCTGGAATGGGGCCATTGTCACATTGGTGTTTTGAGACTTCCAATCACTGGTCTTCCCATACCTTTGGAAAGGAAATATCAATATTTGAGAGTACAAAAAACCTGTTTGAGTATGTAATAAAAATTAGTAGTTGACTTGCTCGCTGGATCTACACACACATGGTGTCATTTCTTTCAAGACCAAAGTCTGCCACAAGATCAAATACAAGTGAGATACGAAGACCGATTAGGCCTGACTGGGTGCCTACTATTAAAAGGTCTTCACTGTGTGTCATTTATTAAGCAAATTATCATTAATTATGTAAGCCATGTCCACCAAAAACTAATCAGTGCTAAGTTACAGCCTGACAATGCCACATAGTAAATTGCAGAACATTTGCTTCAGTACTTTTTGAGATATCAGTGGAACAAAATTTCTGCACAGACACAAAGACAGATACAAAGACAGACATACAGACAGACAGACATCACCATGACATTACCTCCCATATGGGAGCTAAATATGACTTTTATTATTTTTGACACATATGAATTTCATTTTTCTGTGTACTGTACTGTCTCCTGCAGCCTATGAACTCAGTTATCTGTTACTTTGTAGAGTTCCTTTTGTACCCCTATCCATTACTCCCAACAGGAAAAAAACAACACATTTATTAACCACACTACAATCCTAAACACAACTTTTTGTTATTCCTTTTACTTAATGTTTATAATTTTTTTAATTTGTCTAGGTGGTGTAGTAAAAGATAATAACTTCTAAGTTCTATGTTTGTTTCTTATTCACTTTTGTCTTTCCGTGAATTTGCCCGGAAATGTTAATTTTGAATTCAGTAAAATTTTGTTAATAGTGTATTAGATAGTAGCAATGTTTATATACAGTGTGTTTATTCATCAATGATCATGTATAGGTACTGGAGAGATATTCTTTATTGATTACTGTCATTATTTGTTTATGGGTATTAGCCTGTCTCTATTTCCATGGATAGTTTAGTTTTAAGGATTTGAATCTGTATATTCTTTTTCCTAATGCATTCTTTTAATATGGGCCTCGAGTCTGATCCAAACAATAAATAAATAAATTAATAAATAAATAACATGGAGATGAATGTATGGCATATCACATTTCAGAATAGGCCTACATACTTATTTTCAGTGTTTTATAATAAGATATCAATTGATCATTAAATACATCTGGAGTAATGAAGAGTTCCATGACAAAACAATTCATATACATGTACACAAATGTATAGTTATCAATTTTGATATCAACAACTATTTATTGACTCATCACACTTCAAGTGTTGCAATTTATTTGAAACTTTCATTTATCCAAAGTGAATCATTAACTTATAGTTATACCATATCATAAAATTACAAGTCTTGTATTATAATTTATTAAATGTTTTGATAATTGAATGTTCCCATGTTTTATAATAAATTATACCTTCATGCCATGTCTATTGTTTATAGTATTGAAGGATATATCTGTTTCCACTGTAACAAGCTTTACAACATAAACTAGTAATTTTTATAGTCAGTACAATAATATATCAAAATACTCTTCATAATTATGGCTTTCTATCATGATACAAAAATACATCCACTCAACAAAATGTCAGAGTCATCAAACTGTATTATTGTTGTATTGGGATGGAGATTGCATGATGACATTTGATATTGTCAATCCCTTGTAAAGATAACTGTATTGTTGTTGGGATGGAGATTGCATGATGACATTTGATATTGTCAATCCAATTAACTAGTACGAACGTACGTAAAGCAGCTGGCCCAGATGAGGTGTCACCTCGTCTATTACGGGCTTGCTCGAGTCAACTTTCATGTATCTTCGCTGACATTTTTAATAGGTCTCTAAGTACTAGCAAGGTTCCTAGTATATTTAAAAAGTCAATAATCATACCTGTCCCTAAGAAAGCCACTATCTCCCAACTCAATGATTACAGACCCGTTGCTCTAACCTCAGTTGTAATGAAAGTATTTGAACGTTTAGTACTGAAAGTTATTAAATCTAGTCTCCCTCCTTCATTCGACCCATATCAATTTGCTTACCGTCCAAATCGTTCGGTCGAAGATGCTGTGTCTTTGGCCCTTCATTATGCGATCAACCACCTTGAAAAGGTAAATTCTTATGTCAGAATACTTTTTATTGACTATAGCTCGGCTTTCAATACCATAATTCCAGCAAACCTTCACAACAAACTACTGTCTCTTGGTCTCAATAGTTCTCTATGCAATTGGATTTTTGACTTTCTATCAAATAGACCCCAGGTGGTTAAGACGGGTTCTTTCTTTTCGGAACCAATCATTTTAAATACAGGTGCTCCCCAGGGCTGCGTTCTTTCTCCCATGCTGTATTCTCTCGTTACCCATGATTGTGCCTCATCTGCTAGCGATTCTTTGATTTTTAAATTCGCTGACGACACATCAATTGTGGGTCTTATTCAATATGACAACGAGACAGCATACCGAGACCAGGTGGACAGAATTGTTGGTTGGTGTGCCGATAATAACCTTGAGTTGAATGTTGATAAGACAAAAGAAATTATCGTAGATTTTAGGAAAAAGAGAATGTATCACACACCCCTGAATATTCATGGAAAAGAGGTAGAAATCGTAGATACGTTTAAATTTCTCGGGTCACTTATCTCAGAGGATTTAAAGTGGGAGAAAAATGTTGATCACATTGTAAAAAAGGCCCAACAACGCCTTTTCTTTCTACGCCGTTTAAAGAGCTTTGGTGTCAGTCAAGCTATTTTAAAGAAATTCTACCGGGCTGTGGTTGAGAGTGTTCTGACATTCTCAATCACAGTCTGGTATGGAAACACTACTCATAAGGATCGTGCTAAGTTAAATAGAATTGTGAGAACGGCATCACGTATTATTGGTATAGGACTTCCATCTCTTGAGTCACTTTTTAATTCACGCGTCACCAGGAAAACAAAATCTGTAATTAAGGACATAAACCATCCAGCCCACACATTGTTCGAACTGCTGCCCTCTGGTACTCGATATAGATCAATCAAAACCAAAACAAATCGCTTCAAAAATAGTTTTTATCCTCTGTCAGTTCGTATTTTAAATGATTCGTAATTTGTCTTAGCGTTTTAGCGTATATGTACATATTTTCCACTTTTAATAGTTATTCATATCCACACTGTTTGTGTTTTAACCGAGCTACGTATAACCAAAGCGAATTCCATTGTATAATTTTATACTTATACTTATGGCAATAAAGTTAATAATAATAATAATAGTTTATAATTGGCGTATCAAAGAAGCAAGTACAAATAGACAAAACACAACATTACCGATTTGGTACAAAATGGATTTTTATTGAAGGCTCATGTCTCTTTGGCCATCCTATTACTGGCTACATGGGTCTTTAAACCTGAGCTGGCTGCAACTAGGGCCCGTTTTCATAAAATAATCTAAGATGTATATTCATTTTGTCAATTTTATCTTTTTCTTCATGATGATATTATCAAATTAAGTTATTTCCTGAAAAAGTAAACATTTTTTTTTTAATTACCTAACTTACCGATCATAACGATTTGCTTTATACTAGAATAGTATGAGAGAAATATCTGAAATAAGCCTGGTATCTATTTAAAAGGGGGTAGACAACCTACCGTAAGGTCTCGTCCCCAGGGTCATGTAAAGTATAATTGCAGTCCAAACTTTTTTTTTGTAATTTAAGGTTTTATTGGGTGTTATTTGTAAAGTGCGTACATGTCATGTTACATTCCAGTTTACAAAAGAGCAATGTTTACATTACAGTCTATTACCATTTATGATACATATATGGAATGAGGGAGGGGGTCCATTTCTTTAGAAAAAGTAGAAGTTTCTGGTTTTTCTTTGCAATAAAATATTCATATTTATAAATTTGTTTAAATTGGTTGTACAGTTCTCTGAACACAGGAAGGGATTCCTTTCTTTTACAGTAGTAAATGTATTTTCTAACTGTAAGGCTTATGAAATTGAGTAAAAGTATCTCATCTGGGTCTGACAAAATTAGGCAGATTTTGCTAGGAACAGCCCTTAACTTAAGTGCTTTGCCCCATACAGTTATTATTGCTTCCCAGATACCAATAGTGTGTTTACAGTTGTAAAATAAGTGTTCTATGGTCTCTGGGACCACATGACAGAAGCTACAGAGATTTGTGGGGAACTGGGTTTAATTTGTACAGTTTGTCGTTTGTGTACAGTATATTATGCAAACTTTTAAACTGGAACTCTCTTGATTTGCTATCTACTGTGACTTTGAGAATTTGTTTATACATTTTATGCCATTGCAGGAGACTCACACCTAGGTCTCTTTCAAGTTTCTTTTCATTGCTTAGTTTGGTAAATTTTCTGTTCTGACTTTAGTTTGTGTTTTGTGATATCCTGTATAGGAGTTGCAATACCTGATATGTTCATGCAAACATCATCTACATGTATGTAATCATCTGTATTCTTGAGATTGTCTGGAATCTAGTACTGGAGAAATGTCTCCAAATCGTATGCTGTCGCCCAGGCTGTTGCCTGCCATTGCCGATATTGTAGTTGAATGTTTGTAAAACTGTACAATATTTCAAAATTCAAAATGTTATTATTAGTTTAGCCACATATTACTACAGTGCAACGGCAGGTTTATATTTGCAGATAAACACAAATGCAGTAGAAATCATGAAAGTGCTTTAATGTTCGTTATTTTCCTTCACCAAGCCACCATTTTGTGCGAGATGGAATACGTTTTTGTGGGGTGGGGTGGGGGTTTTTACATTTAACAGGGATGGAGTATATTATAACGGGGATGGAGTGCATTGATTGGCACCACTGTCCTGTGGAACAATCTACCACTAGTACCACAGGCGTCGTCACAAACCACGGCCTGTTTTACGGCAACGTTCTTAACGAGCCTCCCACTGGCCGTGGATGCATTCATATACTATATCCGTACTTTATGGCATAGCTAATTTATTCATTTTGTATGTAAACACTAGAACCAATCAGATTGCCTCTTACATACCACATGATATACAATGCCTTGGCAAGAGCCTAGTACATACACTGAAAACTGACTTGGCCTAATTGGGTTCTTGTTGCTGAAATTTTATTTTTGCCACCCTACAAACAAGATTGGATTGATACATGTATGAACATAAAATAATGATCTATAAATCTTGCCAAGATTGGCTGATTCAAGCGAGTTCACTCGAGATAAACTTACATTCCATTCACAACTTGTAGTTATTGGAGTGTTGTTTACCATACTCTTGATTTACAAGGAACTGAACCTGGGCTGAACGCTAAATAAGTACGACCTTTTAGCACTGTGTCTTTGGGCGCACAAGTGAAGAACACCAGGATGACTGCATTCATCACCTATACTCTGTACAGTACCCGTTTATCAGCCCTTAATGTAAATGTTCAACAAATCTTTCCCCATTCTTACTTTATATTCTTTAACCCCGTCAAATATTGGTTATCCAAGTATATTTAAATGAGACTAGTAACATTTACTCGGGTCATTTGACTCGCCCGTTCACATTCACTCAGTGCATACATAGTATATATCTGTACAACGTTTGCTGTTCACGCTAGCTAGCTGTGTTGGATTCAGTTGATCATCATCGCTAACCCCAGGCGCTAACCACGGCCTCTTTACTGTAGTGTCAAAAAATTCACCATGTGAAAGTCCATCATTTCTGTTGTACTCCACAATTATAGTTTTTAGGACTTCTTTTGGGAAAGTTGTATGTGTGAGTACCCTCAGTAGTTTTTCTGCTTTGCCACAAACACGACAGTTGCCATAATTTGCCATAACATGAGACCATTGTTATCTGAAGCACATTCTTTGAGAGACGGACTTTGATTGGTCAGATTATCATGATGTCATTGCTTATGAATATGTATTACGTATACGTGAGGTACGACTTTGACAGCCGTAAGATGCCAGAGTTTTATTTCAAAGTGTAGTGGTAAAAATAATAACAACAAACAAACAAACACTGCCCCCAGACCCCTAGGAGTCTCTCCTTTGGTGACTATTGGGGCTATTGTTTGTTGTTTGTTTGTTTGTTGTTGTTGTTGTTGTTGTTGTTTATTGATATATTTATCTACTCATTTATCGGTATATTTATGTTTTTCTTTGTTTGTTTGTTTGTTTGTTTACTTGTTTGTTTTGTTTGTTTACTTGTTTGTTTTTATTTGTACACAAAACTAACTGAGCCTGAGCTCCCTGTGCTAGTAGTACCAGTGAGAGGGTTATCAATGCGACAACAGTGAGCAATTTGTTGCAATGACAGTTTCCTGGACTCTCAATCCATTAGCATTAAAATATAATATAGACGAAACCTACTGACAGCATGTAATCTGGACTGGACAAGCTACTACAATATTGGATATATGAGAGAGCTCAGCTCAGATAGCCTGCGTTCAGAATCAAGACTATACAAAATGAACTATAAAAAATGTGGAGGGTCAAAAGTTTTTAGGCAAAATGGTCTGTCTATATAGTACGTAATTTGACAAAATGTTGTCATACAAAAGGAACTTTTACCCAAATTACTGCCATTGCTCCAGAATATAAAGACATCATTGTATCAACTTATCAACAGAGTATGAAGTATCAAGATACCACTCTTCCACAAATAAAACATAAAACACACACCTTCTATGACCCGCCAAAGGTCGACGACCGCTGGTGTCGAGTTGGTGTCTCTGTTGACTACTTCTGCATGACGAAATTTTCCATAAATTGTTGGGGGTTTTAGGCGATTCTGACATAACAATTGGGTGATTCTGAATTTGCGAGTGTCAAAGAACGGATTCGGAAACAATGAATGCTTGGAAAGCTTTACCGAAAAATCCCATTGTCGCCATTTTGATTTGATAACAGCGCCACCACATGACAAGAACTAAAAATGGTATTGGACGCGGATACGTGCAACACAATTTCGACATCAGAAAAATACTTTGTTTTTTCCTGTTCAAAAATCATCTTTCGTTCATTTAGTATTTTTAAATTTCTTTTTACATATTGGAACTGCAGCAAACAACGTTTCACGTATTGTTTGACCCAATTTTGTGCTATTCGTAATAGAATATGTATCGAATTGTTCGAGTTTTGCGTCATCAATTCTGGAACTTTGCGCTAACTTTGTTCCTTGGATCCTACTGTACACGCATATCAGCAGAGCTAACTAGAGGAACAAACACCCAGTCAGTTTACTCTACTGATATTTCACAGAAAATCCTCCATTTCGGAACATCAGGTAAGGAAATCAACAAACATTGAAGTTGTTAGAAAATATTGCCAACCTAAGAGAATTGCATGTTTGTTAACAGAAAAAAAATGTAATCTTCCCTTGCCATTTCCAGTTGCTATTCCATCCACGTTACCAACATGCCTTGGGTCACGAAAGGGTGGACAATACAGGACCACATCGAGGAATTCCGAAGCAAGATCGCACTCAAAGGTATTTTCCTTATCTTTTTCTTTTTCTTTTTCTTTTTTTTTTTACAAATTATAGTTTTTTTGTCTGCCTGTCTTACCCCCCCCCCCCCCCCATCACATCATTATGTTGTGCATTGGTTAAATTTCTAGTACCTAGTAGAATTCAAATTTGTGAGTTTGTTTTATTCTCTCTCTCTCTCTCTCTCTCTCTCTCTCTCTCTCTCTCTCTCTCTCTCTCTCTCTCTCTCTCTCTCTCTCTCTCTCTCTCTCTCTCTCTCTCTCTCTCTCTCTCTCTCTCTCTCTCT